>NW_006800420.1:0-3472 GCF_000485575.1 Poecilia formosa
ACCAGAACCTGACCAGAACCCATCAGAACCTGACCAGAACCTGATCAGAACCTGACCAGAACCCATCAGGACCTGACCAGAACCCATCAGAACCTGACCAGAACCTGATCAGAACCTGACCAGAACCCATCAGGACCTGACCAGAACCCATCAGAACCTGACCAGAACCTGATCAGAACCTGACCAGAACCCATCAGAACCTGATCATCAGAACCCATCGTTTGATCAGATCTTTGATCAGATGTTTGATCAGATCTTTGATCAGATCTTTGATCAGATGTTTGATCAGATCTTTGATCAGATGTTTGGTTCTGTGATCTGCTGGATTCATTCTGATGTTTTTGGATCCTGAGGGAAACGGAGCTGAATGAGACAGAGGAGTCCAAACACTGAGCGCCTCAGATGATCCCTCCAGCTCGTCTCCCGTATCGGCTCAGAGCGAAGAGCATCAGCAGACGAAGAGCTGGCAGAGACGGTTCTGACCCGGTTTCCTGCCTCTTCAGCCTGCGGTCGAGTGGCTGCAGAGAGAAACGTCAGACAGCAAACCCTGATGTGTGGGAGGCTGCTGATGTCTACGACAGATAAGACTTAGCTCACTGCTAACAGGAAGCCTCATGGTCACCTCAAGCACAAACTGAAATAATTCATCAACAACACAAGAAACGAGGCGACGCTTGCACTGCAAAAACTCACCAAGTTTACAAATATAACTTACAGTAACTTCTCAGCAATGGAGGCTTGTTTTAAGCTGATAACTCCTCAGTATTGATGAAGAAGTTCTGGTTCCACTGGCAGATTATTTAATCTGCAACATGGAATAATCTGCAATTCTTTAAATGAGTATTAAGAAATTATTTCAGATATTTGCTCAACAAACTAAAGAAAAATTACTTGGTAAGATTTTGTGGTTTTCCAGTGTAGTTCTGTCTGTGTTTCTGGATTTAAGTAAAGTCTGATTTTAAAGTGTTATGGATGGATGATGGATGGATGGATGGACGGACGGACGGATGGATGGACGGATGGACGGACGGATGGATGGATGGATGGACGGACGGATGGATGGACGGATGGATGGACGGAAGGATGGATGGACGGATGGATGGACGGACGGATGGATGGATGGACGGATGGATGGACGGAAGGATGGATGGACGGATGGATGGACGGACGGATGGATGGACGGACGGAAGGATGGACGGACGGACGGACGGAAGGATGGACGGATGGATGGACGGATGGATGGATGGACGGATGGATGGACGGACGGAAGGATGGACGGACGGACGGACGGAAGGATGGACGGACGGAAGGATGGATGGACGGACGGAAGGACGGACGGATGGATGGACTTTTGTTAATAATAAAGTTTGTTCTTTCTATTATCTGTGCTCAGAAACCTGATATTAAGTTTTTCTGTTTTCCTCAGATTTTGCTCAGATGAATCAGAGCCAACATTTACAGTCTGTGTTTCTAGTATGTGTCTCTCTGTGTGATTTTGGTAAAATGTGGCCTACCTGACCCGGAGAGGAGCAGCAGGAGTCCACTGAGAGCGCTGGAGAAACTCATGGCTCCTTCCAGCTCAGCTGAACGTCTGCAGGTCGCCTCATTTCAGCTCTGAAGGACTCTGGCTGTAAAGCATTTCTCTGGTTTGTGGTTTGAGACGGAAATGATTCTGTGAAATCTCTGTGATCTTTGTCCAGAGATGAAGTGATGAGAAACCATCATGCTCAAAGCTCCAGCAGTCTGACTGACTTCTCAGGAAAATCTGAGCAGACTTGTTTCCTGCCAGCAGAGGAAACTTTGAGGCCCAGTTTACAGCGACCCGGTCTAATCGGTGAAGAACTCTGTGGTTCTGGTTCTGCTGCGGTCTGCATGGAGGTGTGTGCATCACAAGGACTCGCTGTGGAGAGCGTCATGAAACCACAAGCGGAACATTTTTACTTTAGACTTGTTTTGTTGGATTTCACCTGCAGTCGTGGCTAAATGTGTTTGATGGATCAACATTTTTAGATTTTATTTGTTTCTACAGTAAAATAAAAAGCTTAGATCCAAATATTTAAGTCAAAAGGTTTTACTAAAATAAAACCTGCAGAGTGGACATTTCCTCCTGTCTCTATCAGCCTGTGGTCTCTGGACTTTGTTCTGACCCGTTCCCTCCTATCGGCGCTGATCCGTTTATCGGATCTGATCTGAGGAGATCGGCATTTTAATGCTCTGATCATCATTCAGGAAAAACACTGAGCTGCTCCTGAACTGTTGGAAGAGATTCACTCAGGACGTTCTGGTCTGTCTGGCAGTTCTTTGAGCTGAAGCTGAAGGTCCAAACGGGCTGGATCAGGATTCCCTCATCCTGAGGGAGGATTCATCAGAGAAAACAGCTTTGCTCCAGTCCTCTGCTGGTCATTCTTCCTGCAGAATTTCACTCTGCCTTTAATGGGGTTTTTTGAGATGTCTACATAATTTTTCTGAGCAAGCTCTGCACTGGTGGCATCGTGATTCTGCTGCGCTCTCCTCATGATGGTGCTGGAACCGGCTGGATGAAGTAAAGCTGCAGCTCATCGAAGCCTTCCAGACACAGGAACATGTGTCTCCAGAATAAACTGGGACTAAAACAGTTTGATTTTCATTCTGGGTTTTCTCTCCATTCCTGATCCAGAAGAAGGAATGATGACCAGCAGAACAGCTGCTGCCACAGTTCAGCTCCTCTGACACCTAAACATCTTCATTCTCTGATTTTATCACCTGGACTCGAAGAGCTGGAGAAGAAGATAAGTCATAATTTAACGCCTGAGATCATGTGTGTAAAATAATGAAACACATTAGAGGGTAAATAATCCATCCTAACTGTGCCATTAATTTCTGCTCAGTTTAAACAGGAAAATAATCCAAACTATTGTTAAATCCTGACTTTTGTTGTTTTATTTCTGGTTTCAATGTTATTTTTGTCTCCTTTTGTTTCTTTCTTTGATTAGATCAGCCGTGTTTGTGTTCAGTTCTTGTTAGTGAGTTTAGTTTATTACCGTATTTTCTGCACTATAAGGCGCACCGCCTTATAAGGCACATAGAATAGATGCTACAGTAGAGGCTGGAGTTACATTATGCATCCACTAGATGGAGCTGCACTAAAGAGAATGTCAACAAAACAGTCCGACTCTGGTCAGCGAGGAGAGCCTTCTGACCGGGCCGAACGATGGCCACCCTTCTCGGTTCGCCCACAGCATGTTGGTGGAGAACCTGGTGCTAAATGACCTGCAGATGACCTGATTCTAGACGGTCGGTAGGTAGATAGGTCAGTCAAACTTTATTAACAAACCAGCGTTCTGACAACTATCCCAGCATGCACCGCGCGCTTCTTCTTCTGTGGGCGAAAATGAAGTCGGCGGCTGCTTACCGTAGTTGCTAGACCTGTTGTGGCTCAATATTGGTCCATATACAGGTGCTGGTCATAAAATTAGAATATTGTGATAAAGTT
>NW_006800420.1:4889-10772 GCF_000485575.1 Poecilia formosa
AAAATAATGAACTTTATCACAATATTCTAATTTTATGACCAGCACCTGTATAAGGACAGGATTATAAGGAGCACTGTCGGCTTTTGAGGAAATTGAAGGTTTTTAGGTGCGCCTTATAGTGCGGAAAATACGGTATGTTTATTCTTTCCTTGTGTCTAGATATTTACTCGTAGATCCATTTTCACTAGTCTCCCTCTGTGCCATTTACTGTCTCCTCACACCTGTAACCCTCACCAGCCCGGATCTGCTGATTCAGCATTTAAACACTGAATGGTTCTGCTGACTTGATGATCTTCAGAGACGAAGCAGCTGCAGTTCATGGAGATACTGCTGTGAACGACCCACTGCATCGACTGTGGGTCAACTAAACTAAACTAAACTTAACTTAACTTAACGTAACTTAACTAAACTAAATTAAATGTTGAAACGGAGCAGAACTGCAGTCTGTGACTCACAGTGAAAACAGAAACTCTGACCTGATCTGCTGAGTTTAGTAGCAGGTTGTCATCTTTCTACATATTTTCACAAAATCACATTTATGATGGTTCATTGGAATTAGAATGATGTTTATCATAAATTTAACATTTCTAATTGATCATTTCAGTCTAAACAGGAAATTGTTCAGATAGAAATAATAACATTTTAACCCCTTAACAGTCGCCATCAGAACACTGACATGTTAGTTAATGGGTTCATGAAGCATCAGTGTCATCCTGACAGTTAAAGGGTTTTAAAATAAAACGAGGCTGACCTCAGGTAGGTCAGTGTTCATGTTTTCACCTCATCAGGACCAGAAATATGATTTAAAATGACGTGTAACACCTCATATCAGCCAGAAGAGGGCGCCAACAGTCCAGCAGGCCGCTGATCCACCTATTAGTAATCTTATACCATAGATGCATAAATAATTAATCTGATTGATAAACTAAAATCAATCTGACCAGAAAAGTCACTTTTCTTTATTGGGAAAAAAAGTATTTTAAGAGAAAGTCTGACTTCAAAGTAACAAAGATAATAAAAAATACAGACAATGTACAAGAAAAATATAGTCAGTACATCACATCTTATTGAGTTTTTATCGCTTTTCATATTTCATTTGTGTTCTAACCCTATGAATTATTTCCTCTAAACTTTGTTGCTGTTAAGCATCAGACAATCGGAGTCAGCTCAGACTGGTGCAAAGCCAGTTCAGTCAGAAATACATGATATGAGTCTCTTTGCTCCATGTTTCTAATGAGGTTTAAAGTTTTCTACTGCAGACGTCCAGAAGTGGACGCCTTCTTCTCACAGACCCACTGCAGCAGCTGAGAGCACCACTCTTCGCTCCACAACCGGCCGCCTCTGTTAAAAGCTGCACAGCTCTGGGTTCTGCTGGTCCAAGATGTCTGCCGCGTCCAGAACCTGCAGAGGAAACCGGGGTCACTCAGGTCAGCACAGAGGAAACCAGGTGGATTTAGCTGGTTCTGCTCCTACGTGACTCCTGGAGAACTTCCATCGGTCCACTTCCATCCAGAACCTCGGCTGGCTTCCTTCAGCCCGATCCAAAACTTCAGCTGGGCTCCGAGCTGATCCAGGAACTCCTGAGGACGTCAGACGTCTCGTTACTCCGCATTCAAAGACGAGGAGGGAAAGAAGCCGCTCACCATTTCCTCCTGGCTGCTGATGGTCACCAGATCGGATCCAGTCCGTAAACACTGAGCTCTGCTGCCTTCCCAGCTGTTCATCGACGAAGACAGAAGGTAACAACTGCAGCCGAACCGCCTCCATCCTGCAGGGCAAAACACTGGCAGAGCCCAGGCAGAAACACTTCATTCCTCAGGAAAAACCCATTATTCTGACACCCCAAAATAAAAACTTTAGTTTCCAGCAATGCATTTTAACCATGTTAGTTAGTTACTCTAAAACAATCCATAAAATCCTTCATGTTGTTTTAAATGCTACAGTTCTGATCAAATGTTCTTCACCGACTTCCTGTTGAGTCCAGAATCCAGCTGTGAACAGAACCCTCACCAGAACCGCTTCTCATCCGGTCCAGATCAAGTTCTGCCGCCTTCAGACGGGCGTCCAGCCGGTCCCTCTGATTGGTCAGGTTCTGCTGCCTCAGCAGCAGCTGGCCTCTCTTTGCCGTCTGATTGGCCAGCTGTCTGCTCAGCTGGCTGAAATCTCTCTGGTCTGAGAATAAAAACAGGAAGTGTTACCTCAGCTCTTCATCATCATCATCCTCACCCCAGGTGGAGACTCACACAGGAACCCGACCGCCACCACCGACGTCAGCAGGAGGAAACTCAACAGTCCCAGAAAAACTTTCAAACACGAACCGGTTCTGGTTCTGGTTCCCCTTTCAGAGGAGGTTCCCTCTGGTTTACCTCCTGCAGGAGCATCAGATTAATCGATCCGTTAGTCGGCTGTAATGAGGCCGAAACTTTACAAAAATATAAACATCTTGGGTTTAACGTAATAAAATCTTTATGTGTAAATCTGCCACCCAGAACCCGTCCAGAACCTGAACCAGGTTTTATCTTCACCTGGTTCAGGTTCTGTACAGAAAAATACCAAATTAATCATCAGTCAATAGCGAGTTTTCACATGTTGATGTTAGAAGTGATCAAACATTCAGTAAATACTTTTACTGACTTTTAACAACTAAAGGAGTAAAATTATTTGTTTTTTATGTTTAGTTAATATTGTTTAAATTGGTTTATGTGGTTAAATGAAAACTGCAGAATGTGACAAACCTTTAATCTGATTAAATAATTATTAGAACAAATGATCAGTAATATAATGGTTGGCTGTATGTAAATATATGAGCCTTTGTGGATCAGAGGAACTGACTGACATTTAAAATCTGCATCATTTTAATAAACAGATTTTCAGACTTTTCTCTCTGAAACGAAGCAGCAGAATGAAACCGTCTGCTCTCAGTTCCTCATCCTGTCGTTCTCAGAGAAAAGATTCACTTCAACTGTTTATCCATCATTTATGACGCAATATTATGAAGACAAACATTAAAATAAATCATAAAATGTGCAGCTACTGCTCAGAAAATTAAAAAATAATGAACATTTCAATCTCCAATAATAATCAACATTTGATAAAGACCACAAGACTGATTATCCAAGCAAGTTCATAGAAAGTTGAGTGGAAGGACAAAATGTACCACCACTCTGTCAGGCTAAGTCTGTTCCAGAATGTGGAGTAGTTTCATCAGGACCTCCAGACTGTCACTCTATGTGTTATAGATCTATGTATCAGATGAGCTTCACTTCCTAACAGGAGGAACAAAAAGATTTTACCGTTTCACAATATTCTAATGACTGTAATTATTTCAGATGCATCTATTTTCTAATTGTCATCAGGTAAAATTAAAAACCCTGATTTTTCTTAAATAAATTAGCATTCATGAAACCCATCAGTTTGCTGCTGGACGTGACGTTCAGGCGTACCGGTGCGTTCGGGTCGCTGCTGTTTGGATCCGTCCAGGTCCTCCAGGTTGACGTAAATGTTTTCTTCTTCTGGCTCCATCAGCGCCGCTCCGTCCTTCAGACCGACCCGCTGGCCCGTTTCAAACATCTGATCGCTCGTCAAGCAGCAGCTGACCCACCAGGTTTCTGTTCCTTTAACTCTGGAACCACAAGCTTCACATTCTGACATTTACACTAAATTTATCATAGAGCAGATTCCAGGTTCAAGTTTGACCATTTTTCATTTCTTTATTTAACAAAACCTGTTCTACAGTCCGCTGGTGACAAAATTATTCATTTAAATTGGCTGTGTGATTTCTGCTAGGATGCCTCATCAATTTCATGTAATTATTATTATTAATTATAATACATAAATAAGCAGAGTTAGCTATAAGCACTTTGACAATAAAGTTCACAGAAGATATTTTCTTTGATAAATCAGACGCTGTCGACCAATGTTCACCACATCCGTGATTCTAACTCCTGACTCTCCACCAGGGGGCGTGACTGAGTGACAGGCATCGTTGGAAACAATTCAACTGCAGTACCAGCGCTCCTCCCAAAGAGGGCAGCACCGAGACGGCTTCAGGCCAAATTTTGTAGAATTAAACTAATTTATACAAAAATGTCAGAATACACGCAGAAACATAAAAATAAATCAATTTAAACATTTTATCTAAAAAAAAAATTGGCTTGGGGTTTAGGAGACCAAACCTGAATTACCAAGGTTCACCTGTCCAGGGTGAATCCGCCTCTCGCCCAAAACGTTCGCTGGAGATCGGCACCAGCACCCTGCTGACCCCAGCAGGGACAAGGGTGTTAGAAAATGAATGAATGAAATGATGGACAGACAGACGGACGGACCAAGGAGACATTTTCTCCTTTGAGATAAAACCTGACAACAAGAACTACAAGAAGCCAGTTTGCATCTGTTTCTAAATTCACTTCTGGGATAGAAACTGAGCTTTCCAAACCGTCCAGGATTGTAAACAGATTTTAACTTCATTTTTAACTTCGTCTCTGGAAGCTGACCGATGCTGAAGCAGCCTGACTGGACAATCATTTGTTTGCTGCAGAAACAGAAACTTCCTGACTGAAGGAGCAGAAACCTTCACAGAAACAACGAATCCCACAAAAAATACTTTTATTCATAAATTCAGTCTCAGTTCTGCACAAATTTCATTCATTACAGACAAACATGAGAAATTTAGAAGCTGACAGCAAATCTTCAGTGCAAATATTGGTGATTATTGGTCATTTGCTTCACTTCAAACACTAAAAAATATAATTAAAATTTTAACTTGTTCCTTTTTCAAGGTAAAGTGACTTGTTTCTTTCATGTCCCTCACTGAGGACTTGGAGCTTTTTAATAACAACAAACTACAAAAACAGTTTCAGACATTTGGTATTTTCAGTTTAAGATACAAAAACATAATATTTCATAATAAACCATAAAATTACTTTAGAATAATTAAAATCATCATCTTGAGTCTTCAGCTTGAATCTCCAACCGGCATAATTTGAAGCAGGAACTCAGAATTAGTCCTAGTCAAAGTCCTGACAGGTCTAGTAAACATAGTCCAGCATGATGTGCGTGCGTGGATACCTGGGATAACTGGGATACGGAGAGGTCCAGCCTGGAATCCGCTGGAGGAGCTCGTCATCCCAGTTAGAGCTCCAGATGTTCCTGACCAACCAGAACAAACATCTGGCTGCCAGGCAGAGCGCTCCGGCTTTCAGGACGAGTTTCAGGAGCCAGGAAAATCCACCGCCGCCACCTTTACCATAGCTGCCTCCAGATCCATAACCAGATCCATAACCAGATCCATAACCATAACTGGATCTTATCCAGTAATCTTCATCATAATCTGCAGAAAGAAAATCAGAAAAGTCAATCTGTGCTCAGCCTCAGAAATATATCCACTCTGGTTTTTATTGTCACATTCATACAATTAAAGTTAATCAAATTAATAAAACTTCACAAATTAACTGCTTATGGTTAAAAAAATTGAAAAAACAGGAACAAAATGTAAATGAATCACTCTCCTCACATTCTCTAAAGTAAAGGATTAAATTCCTGTTCAATTGGATTTAGTGCTTTAGCATTAGCTACCACTGCCTACTGTGTTGGTGTAGCACTTTAGCATTAGCACAACTAATATTTTAGTTAGTGGTAGCTACCACTGCATTCCTTCATCTATCCATCTATTAGTGGGAAAACTTCTGCTAATGTGCTAATAGCAGAGATGTGCCGATCAGGTTTTTTCCTCCCGATACCGATCACCCATGAGGACCGATCACCGATACCGATCACCGATACCGATCACATAATTATTATTATTTTTATTTTTTTATCATAAACACTACCGGTTACATTATGTGGAAAAAGGAACCATGAATTTAATTTAGACAAAAACTTGTT
>NW_006800420.1:11430-26703 GCF_000485575.1 Poecilia formosa
GAGCCTCGATGTAGCCAAACTCCGTCAAGTATCTCATTGTTTTTATGTCATATTAGATTCGTTGTGTTGATGCATTTTGACCTGCTTTAATTTTCCGCCACAACACCAAACTTCCCCATTCACTCAGTGGTTATAGTTGCACATCGCTTAGGATTTGTTGCTGCGCGTTTGCGCAGTGAAGGAAAGAGGAGACCAGCTGCACAGGCAGGCTGGAAATGAGATGATCGGTATCGGCAACAAGAGCCAATGATCGCCGATCACCGATCATGCACTTTTTCACGAAAATCGGCCCGATTATGATCGGTGACCGATCGATAGGCACACCTCTAGCTAATAGCAGAGCTAACATGCAGTGCAGCAAATGACATTTATTCTCTACCAAGAACATTAAATATACTATTAGTTGTACTACATGTTGTGTCATAGTGGACATAAAAATGAATTTAGCGCTTTAGCATTAGCTTCTGCTAAATATCAAGTTGGTAAAACTCTTTAGCATTAGCTTTTGCTAAATATTTTTAAATAGTACTTTATTAACAGAACTAATATTAATGACTAGCGGTGTTTTGCTAGCGCAGCCAGCTTTTTGGTTAGCGGCGCCTCCACTGGGTGACCTTTGCCTCGTTTCTGTAAACCTCTATAAAATGTGAAAACAGGTTGAGTGGAACTCATCTTTACCTCGGTACGGATCCGACCAGCTGGAGCGCCAGGAAACTTCCCTCCGAGGTTTCGGTTTCTTGCTGCTTTTCTTCTTCTTCCTCTTCCTCTTCTGCAGCGGAGTGTAACACACCAGGCTCCCGCTGCCGTCTGTGTTGGTGCTGGAGCAGAACCGGTCCAGGTCCAACTGGCGACTGAAGGCCTGGGAGAAGAACCCGGTCGGATCGTTCTGCATCATGTTCAGCATCATCTGGACCGATGGGTCCGGCGCGTCCTGGAGCATCTCTACGTCGTCATAGTAACCCATCTGCGTGAGGAGGGAGCTGAGGTCCAGCTGCGGGTTCTGCAGAAGTCGGATCAGTTGTGAGCTGACCTCATGAGTTCCATCGGATCGGAACCGTCCAGCGTCGGCGTCGTCGTGTTCTGTGACGTAGACCTTGTCGACCAGCCGGGTCTTCACCTGGTAACTGATGATGATGCGGTCGCTGTTGGAGACGCCGTCCGCCCCGAGGTTCTCCCGGACGAACGCCGGCAGGTCGGCGGACTGCGGGTAGGACTGGATGCTCAGGTTCCCGACCACGAAGTAAACCAGCTGGAGGGAGGAGAGAGGGAGTGAACCCGACCTCTGAACGAGACCGGCCGCAGCACATCAACTGTTTCCATCCTGAACGGTTTGACATTTTTACAATCAACCAAACTCTTTTTTAAAAGATTTTTAAATATTTGTCTGTTTTCAGCTGAACGACCAACAAACCTGATTGTCTTTGCTTAGAAATGAAATTTTTAGAGGGGAAGTATTGGGAAAGTTTTTGTGCTTCCATTTGAGTTTCTGCTGTTCTAAAAACCCAAAACATCCAGATGTTTTTGATAATAAATTAATGTTTTTAGTATCTGGAAAATGAGCCGTTTCAAAAACCTCCAGATAGTAATGCCACAAATCAACAGGCATTGCCATGTTACCTAGCAACCCCAGCAAAGCCCAGCCCGTTGCCTAGCAACACCAGTAAAACCCATCTGTTGACCTCCAGCAGATAGGTCAGCTGGTTTTACCGCTCGCAGCCATTTTCACGTGCGTGTAAAGACTGAGCTGGGGGCGGGGCCAGCAGCAGCCAATTTGTATTTAAAGTGACAGAGACTCTAAAGCAGCTCAACTGGGCAGAACTGAGCAGATTGAAACATCATCTAAAAATTTTTTGTGCAAAAAGTGTAATGAACATGTTTACTGATGTGAACATTTCTGCTGCATTCAGCATATTTCAGCGTTATTCTGTTACTTTATTCTGCAGGTAGAAGTAGAAGGGACCCCTGGCCCGGTGCTTTGACTCTTCTTGTCTCTGCTGGATGCAGCCACTGCTGAGCTTTGCTTCTATTAGCAACACGCTGAGCTGCACCGCATATCGGATTGCAACCGTCACCCCAAGGACTGCTTGGAGGCAATATTTAGAAGGATATAATATTTCATATGCTTTACATTCATGCTATCGATACTCTGGCCATTTGAAAGAGGAACACCAGAAGTTTTTCTTTACAGGCTGGAGCTCATGGTGTAGCAATAAACAAAGAACAGGGTCTAGAAAGAAAGGCATTTTTCAACAATCGTATCACAATCTTCACAAAAATAATTTGATCTGTTATTTTCATTCAGCGAAGGCAGCGGGTGTAAACGGCTACAGGGCCTGAACAGCAACACTCTTCAGTCTGGATGCTGTTACTGAGTGAGGAAGCCGTCTAACATTAACCTGAGATCAGCCAATGAGCCCTGCAGACGTTATGGATGGAGAAGCACGGAGCGCTGCTGACCTGCCTGGTGCTCTTGTTCTTCTTGGGTTTGTGGAGAGCAGGCAGAAGTTCCTCCATGTTCCCAAACCTGTGGAAGCCGTAGGCCCCGTTCTCCGGCTGACACCCCGACACCAGCTGAGAACCGGAGGGACATGTTTACACGCCGCTTTGTTAGCAGGACGGAGGCAGAGCGGAGCGCTTCACCAACCTTCATGACGTCCGCAGAGTTCTCCGGTTCAAAGGTCACGCAGTGGTTGGAGAACCAAAACAGCAGCTGGAGGCCATGGCGAGGAAAAGGACGACCGAAGCCAGACGTGTCCAGGTGGTCGAGGGTGTGGATCTGCCACAGAACCATGGCGGCGCCAACATGGACGCTAACGCTGATGATTCCTGAGGAAAACATGACAGAATGGCTTCATTAGAGAACAGGAACGATTCATTAAAACGGTTCATCATCACCTTCAGGCCGTCAGTCTGACCAAGAACAACCAACAAATTCAACTGGAAAATATTAAACATTTAATTTTATTAAGCAGGCCAGTTTTATTTAACCTATTATACAAATATTGATGCAATCTGCTGTTGTTTAGATATCAACAGAGACTTTCAGGGGGATTTCTTATCAGCAGTCATTCTTTTCATTTGGCCAGTTTTCTCTAGACGAACCCAACTTTTGGACATGGAGTTATTCATTGTGACTCAGGTCGGGTCTTTCCAGACTGTCTCATTTATTCAACCCAGAATCAGTTATTTGTGTTGCCATGTTGGACCATCCAGCTGTGTCCACATTTCAAACATTAACTGTTTATTTGAGGTAAATTTAAAGAATCTGGAGAGAACATGTAAAGACCCCAGGCTGGGATTTGAACCCAGAACCTTTTTGCATCGATGTGTTAAAAACTCACGTTTGAAAGCATCACTTCACCTCCTGTAAACATCGTTCCTGTCATTCTGGCCAAAATAATTCTGCTCTACAGTTGAAAATAGCTTCTTTTATTATTATACTGTTATTTATTATATTTTGTTTAATAAACCGTGTTTCTATTAAAATACGGTTTATTAAACTGTACTTTAATCACCGTTTCCACTTCATATAACCTGCAGATTGTCTGAGTAAAATGAACAAATAATGGCAAAAGTGGACAAATATTACTGAGTCTGCTTTTACATTTTTACCCAAACATTTCATAGAGACTGAAGTCCATTGTTTTCCTGTTGTCATCATATAATCCAGATTCAACTTTAATAATTTAAATGTTTATCATCTTAAAATAAAGAATAAATAAACGCGAAAACATATAGCCGTTAAAGATGAGAGCAGAGCGTTCTACCGAAGATCAACCAGCCTGTCAGGCTGTTTTACCCTCTGTTTTTCTTCTGTGTTGTCAAGTTTCCGTCCTGTTTCCTTGTTTTCCAGCAGAGGGAACGCAACTGCAGCGCTCGACGTCAGATACGACGTCAGATACGTGCTCGTTCACGTCGGTTCCAAACGCGCGTTCAAGTGTGACGGCGTCCCTGCTGCGTCAGTCACGCGCCTCCTCGCTCCCGATGCTATCCTTTTCCCAACAACCAGAAGATAGATGTTTCGATTTCAGGTGAGCTTTAACCTTGAGAATCGGTTCCGGTCCGGTTCTGGACGGGAAGTCTGGGGCCTTAGGAAGGTGTTGAGGGGGAGTCTGGCCTGGTCGGTGTTTAAATGTCCTCCATTCCCTTTTGTTTGGTCCTCAATGCGGCCTGTGAAGCAGCGCGCTTTCCTGCTGGCTTCATGCGGAGTGACGGCGTGCGTTCTCCGGTGCCATGGCCCAGAACGGATCGGTGGTTTTATGGGTCAGCCTGTGTTATAATGGGCCAGATTCTGATAGTTGCCGTGACGCCGCTAGAAGGAGCTGGTTTCATAAAGTTTTCCGTCTCCGGTTCAAAGCGTGATGTAACGGCAGCGTTAGCTTAGAGGCTAACTGGTCCTGGAGGCTGTCAGGGGGTCCTGAACGGCTCCTACAGGGTTTTACCCTGCTTTAGTTGTTTTAAAAATCAAAACTTATACCGGCTCTTAACCTCAGATAAATCAGTACATTTAATATATGCTCCATGTTCTAACAGGGATGGAAAGTGCAGTCTTTCAGAGCCGGTGTCCTGCTTGCTCTTCAGGTTCAACACCTGAATTATAAATATGACTCACTATGAGAGCTCTGCAGAACCTGCTGAGGTCCTGAGTTGTTGTTTAGATATTAACATCTGACCCAAACCGGTCAGCTGAGACAATCATTCATCAGTTGGTATGATCAGAAACCAATAAACCGATCAGGAACCAATAAACCAATCAGGAACCAATAAACCGATCAGAAACCAATATACCAATCGGGAACCAGAACACCAGTGTCTCCATCCGACCAGTTTGACCTCAGAAAGGAGATGGACTGAAGCTTCTTTCTAAATGACAGTTTTATGGTTTTAAAAGACAAAGGTGAAACTGTTTGGACACAGTTGGAGTAAAAATGTTGGGAGGCTTTCAAACATAACATTACCTAATGATAAGCATGGTGGTGGCAGCATCATGCTGAGGATCTGATGTGCTTCCAGAAGCTGATGTCTAGACACGGTTTTATTTTCCAGGAGGAAAAGAAACTCAAACACATCAGGACCAGGAAAATATCGTATTGGACACATGAAACCTGGAATATAATATCAGGAAACCTGCAATAATTGATCATATTGGCAAATCCTAATATGACCTAATCAAGTATTATTGGTATTAATGTTAGTTTCAAACAAACACAAATTTCAGATAAAAAGTCGTCCAACCAGCAACTGGAAACATTCATGAATTCATTATTTCTTTATTTTAATGTTTGAGTTGCTGAGGTAACAAACTGCTGCTGGTCTGAAGAATCGTAGATTTAAAATGATTAAAGTTTAGATGCAAAAAACAAAAAGTGAAATTCCCCTGGAAGCAGCTCCAGTGTTGAGGCTCTGATGATAAAATGTTTAGTTTTATTTTTATATCCTGAATGTCAAAATATTTTATGTTTCACCAGATTGATCATTTTATAAATTATAATGTTTAATAAACAAAACTGAGTCATTTATAACATTTCATCATATTCAGCAGCTGTAACTACCTCCAGTTTTCCCCAATAATTACAGCTGAATATTATTAAAGCATAAACTGATCATTAATGGATCAGTTATTGATCTGATATTCATCAGGCTGCTAGAAACCAGGGAGATCATGAAGCCTGATGAGTGAAGATGATTAAACAGTTTGTGCAACAGAAACTGTTTAACTGAAAAATGACTCTGATGTTAAAGATGATATCAAATAACAGTAAAATACTGATAAAGCAGAATTCTGTATTGATAAACAAAATGTTGTGGTGAACGATGATGTCACTGGGCTGAACGATGATGTCACTGGGCTCGGTTCGGTCCAGGACCCGGCGCTGACTGAACATCAGAACCACAGAGGCTGAAACATGAAATGTTTTCATTTGTCAGGATTTATAAATGAATTTCTAAAGGTTGTTTTTCATGTTATTGCTGACCTGCTAAAGACAAACAGCTTAATATAAAACAAGTTTTAAAAACTCAACTGCTCAAATTTTGTCAAATACAAACAATAAGTAAAAACAAAGGAAACCAGTAGTGATGCAACATCATTGATCAATACCAATAAATCGACCTATGTCAGATTTAGATGCATTTATTTAGACATTTTGAGCTTTTTATCTCAGTGTTTGATTCCAGTAGTAGAATACGGTGAATCGAGTTTTAGTTGTTTTTTTGTTTCTTAGTTTTTTGCCTTGGATGTAAATGAAACGGTAATATGTGATACTGGTAAAAAACCGAGTCATCTTCTAAACAAACCGATTAATTATGATGAATCCGGTGAAACCAGGACGAAGCCGCATTAAGGTCAAAGGTCAAAGGTCGGCCTGTCGCACGTCGACAATAAATCGTCCCAGAAATTAAGATAAACGAAAATATGTATCGCTATTTGTTTTTAAGTGGCATAAAAATAATGGCATAATAATGAAAGAACACCTTTTCAAAGATCAATAAACTATAAATTCTAATAAACATTTAACACTGAAACTAGAAAACATTTTAATGTCCAAAACAAACAAAACAAATAAAATGAATGAATGTAAATAAAACTGTCCTAAAAAGTTTTAGATGAGACCAAAACACCAGACTGAAAACTTTTATCATCCCACAAAGAGGAAAACAATAAATCATGCAAATGGAAATGATTGTATCAGTTATTGATCTGATATTGATCAGGCTGCTAGAAACGGACGGGCCGGGTCCGTTCCTCGGTTTCCCTCACGCCGTCGCTCAGCCTGCAGAGGAAGTGGAGCAGAATCACCTGAAGCTGCGTTTCGCTGCAAATACGATGCTCTGCATTCGGCTAACGTCGAAAAAACACAATTTCATAATTACAGAGTTTCTATTTAATAGATCATTTTAATTCATCATTTGTTTGATTGATTGATTGATTATTGCGACAGGTCTCATGGTCGGTTTTAGATTATAAGATTATAACGATGTCAGATTAATCTGCTGACGGTTTTGACCAGATTATCAGGATGAACGATAATCCAGGTTCTTCTTCTGCCTTCAGTCCCTGGATGACGACTGTACGCTGGAGGAAGAGGACGATGGGCTGATCGAGGAGGAAGATGAGATCGACCAGTTCAATGACGACACGTTTGGAGCCGGCGCCATCGGTGAGCAGTCGCCGCTTTCTTCTTCTCCTAATCTGTTCTGGGATTAAAGCTGCTCTGTGTTTCCAGATGACGACTGGCAGGAGGAGCACAAGCGGCTGGCGGAGCTGGATGAGCGGGACGGGCTGGGCGCCGGGCGGGGCCTGGGGGGCGGAGACTCCTCCCCAGGCCCCGCCTCCGCCGCGGGTCGGCTCCCTCTGCTCGGCTTCTCCTCTGGGCCGCCGGGTCAAGGTGGGTTTGGACCGCCGGCGTTCCTGAGAGCGGACCGCTCCGGGTTCTGATGCGTTCCCGTCTGTCTGTCTCTGCAGACGCAGACGAGCGGTCGGGAGGCGGCGACCTGGCCGAGTCTCTGGCCCGCTTCATTCTGGACGCCGACCCGGCCATCGCCGGCGTCGGAGCGGCAGAGAGGCCCGGTTCGGCTCCCGGGCCGGCCGGCCCGGTTCTGTCGGCGCTGCGGGGCCCGGACCAGCCCAGAGTCCTGCAGCAGCCCGCCTCCATCCCCCCCAAACACCAGCTGCCCCCGGGACCCCCCGCCTCAGGTGAGCAGGTCACCTGGTGACGTGTCACTTCCTGATTGGACGCTTTCTGAGCTGAGATGTTTGTCCCGCAGGCCTGCCGGCCTCCTCCGTGCTCAGCTACCAGCAGCAGCAGCACCTCCTGCGCAGAGGAGCCGCTCCAATGGGCCAGGTCCGTTCCTCGGTTTCCCTCACGCCGTCGCTCAGCCTGCAGAGGAAGTGGAGCAGAATCACCTGAAGCTGCGTTTCGCTGCAAATACGATGCTCTGTATTCGGCTAACGTCGAAAAAACACAATTTCATAATTACAGAGTTTCTATTTAATAAGAAACAACTAAAATCACACATGAATGAGTTTATTCACAAGATAAAACATTAAGAAACCATCAACCTCTATCGACTTCCTGTCGTCGTCTTCTTCATGGTTTCCACCAGTAGCAACATCCTGTTGTTGATCACATGACTCATGATGTTTCCATGGAGGTTTGCTAAATAAAATCATCGAAGCGGCTTCATCGAAAACAGCAGCTGCTGTTTATCCTTTGCTTTTGATTAATCAAGTTTAGTTCAAGAAACCTTCAAATTAAAGTCTGAACTCTGTCCAACGGTACCAGTACCACCCTGGTCCAAAACTCACAGAACCAGCAGCCGATGGCCGTTTGCCGTTTTATCCTCATAATCCAGATTAAACATTTCTCCTGCGTCTCACTGATGTGACTCGACGTGAGGAAACTGTCGCTCTGACGGTTCGATGCTTCAATCATCCAAATCGACCAGTTTGTCCTGAGCTGCGTTTTCTACTAAACGTCTGTTTCACTTTTTTGCATGAAACTTGGTCCAGTAAATGTTCAGGTCCTGCTCTGAGGTTCGGATTGTTTTACCCGTGTTTCCATCTACGTGTTTCTTATACTGGTTTTGAAGCATCGCCTTAGAAACAGTCGATAGAAAAATTCAGTGTAACTTTCACAGTTTTTACTTGAGGCTGTTTGTGAAAGAGTTGGTGGGTTTAGGTTAATGATGGAGGCTGCAGATGTTCCCTGAGCCGATCCTGGACCGATCCCCCAGGAAGCAGCAGCGTTCTGCTCAAGGTCGCTGTAGAGGTCACCGGATCTGACCTTTAGCTCTAACTTTCCCCCTTCGTCTCCACAGATGAACTCTCACAGCATCTGGGACAACAGCATGGGCTTCGGGCCGGTCAGCGTCACGCCGGGACTCGTCACACACATGGAGGTGAGAGAAACGCCTTTCTCCTTCCAGAACCCGTCCAGAACCAGGCCTGAGCTCCATCTTCTGCTCCGTCCTCAGGACAGTCCACTGATGTCCATCATCAAGGAGGTGGGGCTTCCGAAGCGCCCGCCTCAGGGGAGGAGCGACGAAGGTCACGACCTGTCAGAGAGGGCCCCGCCCCCCCGCTCCTCCTCTCCTGTGATTGGCTCTCCTCCGGTGAGGGCGGTGCCTATCGGGACGCCGCCCAAACACCTGCTGAGCCTGAACCATCAGGTGAGCCGCAGCGACGGACGGACAGACGCTCAGACCGTAGCCTGTTCCTCTGAGTCTGTGTGTGTGTGTGTGTGTGTGTGTGTGTGTGTGTGTGTGTGTGTGTGTGTGTGTGTGTGAGTGTGAGTAGATCCACCACCCCACGGCGGTCCATGTCAGAGCCCCGGTCCAGCACCGGTTCCCCGCTCCGTTCCCTGAGCGCCTGTCCCCCAATACGCTGCTCAACTTAGCCGTGAGTCGTCCCGCCTGCTGCCTGTAATCGGTTCTGCTGTCTGGTTCCGGTCCTGATGTGGAGAACTGACCCGTTGTCTTGGTTCTGACCCGTTGTTTTTCCTTGCTCTGTTCAGAACTCTCCGTTGTGCCGCGGTCCGTTCCCTCCCAGAGTCGGCCCGGTTCTGTCTCAGCTGCAACGGGCTCAGCTGCTCAACTCCCAGGTCGGTACCACAGAATCCAGGTGAACAGGTTTGGTTCCGGGTCCAGGACAGAACCAAGCCCTGGTTCTGATCCAGCTTTCATTTCCAGTTCTACCAGAGATCCCCATAAGAACCCGGTGTAAAGGTTCTGACCCACAAACGCAGCTCGTTTCCTTTTCTTTGGTTAAGAAAACCAGCAGAACCAGGATGATCCATTCTCTGGTTCTGGTTCTGGTTCTACTCAGACCTCAGATCTTCAGGTTTCTCTGATTCCTTCTGGAACCGTTCAGCTTTTAGCTCTGATCCAGAACCGGATCCTGGAGAACGACGGATCCGGACTAACTTGTGGATCACAGGAAGTTCTGGTTCTGCTCGGTAGGATCATCAGAGTTCAGCCTGAAACCCGATTATTTATCCTCTAAACACAAAGCATTGCTGCAGAACCTGACGATGTTCTGCAGCTTCATCCGGGTCGGGGGTTCTGCTCCTTCCTGGAGATTTCCTGGAAGTGGTTCTGATGTTACCACTTCCTGTTTGTACCTCAGTGTTCTGGCTCCTGATTGGATGGTTTATTAGTAGCTGCAGCTCTATGAAATGTTCCGCCTCCGTCCACCAGGTGGCGGGTTTTCCTCGCGGCGGCCCCGGCCCTCCCCTGCTGGCCGGCGGCGGGTTCAGGCCCTTCTTCGGGGGCCCCCCTCCTCCTCACGGCCACAGGATGGGCCCCCTGCCGCCCCACGGCCCCCCCAACCACACGCCGCCCATCAGGCACAACACGACGCACCTCCACCCTCAGCACCGCCGCATGCTGACGCAGCGCATGCAGAGCCGCGGCGGGTGAGAGCACGCTAGCTCCCTTAGCCTCGTTAGCTGCTTTAGAAGCTGCCGTTCTCAGAGTCGCCTGCTTGTTCTGCAGCGACCGGGTCAGAACCGGGCTGGACCGCCGCAGCCGGGACCCGTACAGCAACCTGATGAGCCAGAAGGAGAAGGAGTGGGTGACCAAGATCCAGATGATGCAGCTGCAGAGCACCGACCCGTACCTGGACGACTACTACTACCAGGTAGAACCGCCGGGGTCGCCGGGTCACATGACCTTTAACACGCTAACGGTTCTGGTTCTGCTCCACTTTGGATAACAGCAGCATGAAGGTCATGACCTTTCACTGCTGCGGTGGACAGTCGGGCGTCTGTCTCCGTGTCCATCTGTCTCTCCGTCTCCCTGCAGAACTACTATGAGAAGATGGAGAAGCGTCAGGAGAAGGAGCGAGACAGCAGCAGCAGGAAGGAGCACACCACCAAGCTCATCACGCCGCAGGTGGCCAAGGTGGAGCACACCTACCGGCCAGGTGAGGGCCAGCAGGGACCCTCTGTGTCCCCTGTCCTCCCTGTCTCCTGACGTCCTGCGTGTCCCTCTGCAGTTCAGTTTGCAGGATCTCTGGGGAAGCTGACGGTGTCCAGCGTCAACAACCCGAGGAAGATGATCGACGCCGTGGTAACGACCCGCTCCGACGACGAGGTCGGTCCAAACGTCCGTCCAGGTGAAGACGTCCCTCAGCTGTGGCCTGTCCTGAGTCCTTCTGTCTGTCCTCCTGCAGGAGAAGAGGGAGAAGCAGGTGTGGAACAAGAGGCGCCAGGTGCTGTACACCGTGGAGAAGGTAGGGGGCGCTGCGCCCAGCTGACGCTCAGTTCCTTATCGCTTCCTGTAGCGTTTTAACCTGATGATGTAACGAAGACGCTCCAGAATTTACTGTATTTTTCAATAATCTCCATCTCAGATTAACATTTACAATCAGACTCAGTTCATTTAAACCAGATTTGATTTAGTTTGAACCGAATGCAGCATGACCGTTTTCTGAATCTGAGTTTATTTCCCAACTCAGTGAGAATCAATCAGGAATCAATAAGTTCTGATCAGCTCCATCCCTCAGATGTACAGTTTGCTGCTGGAGGTCCAGGACTTTGAGAAACGCTTCGTCCAAACGCCAGAGGAGGACAGAGACGCCCTGATGGAGCAACACAAGAGCAACACGGAGCAACTGAGCAACTCGCTGCAGGACGGGGACTGGGAGGACAGGTGGGACTGGGAGGACAGGTGGGACTGGGAGGACAGGTGGGACTGGGAGGACAGGTGGGACTAGGAGGGGCTGGGAGGACAGGTGGGACTGGGAGGGGCTGGGAGGACTGGTGGGACTTGGAGGACAGGTGGGACTAGGANGGGACTAGGAGGGGCTGGGAGGACAGGTGGGACTGGGAGGACAGGTGGGACTGGGAGGACAGGTGGGACTGGGAGGGGCTGGGAGGACAGGTGGGACTGGGAGGGGCTGGGAGGACAGGTGGGACTGGGAGGACTGGCAGATCTCCAGGGATGGATGAATCGTGGGGTTTGGTGATATTGACTTAATATTTAGTGTAAATATTGTGATGATGAATATTAAATCTGTTTTCTGAATCTGTTGGACTGAATGACGGTTTTATATAAACTTTATTTACTTCGATCACAAATCAGTTTGACTTGTATGTAAACTTCACACAGTAATTATATTTAATCACATTTTAAAATCAATATTTATTGATACTTTCATTAAATGAACAGCAGAGAAAATAGTCAAAGTAATAATCTAATCAAAACGGACAGTTTTACTTTTATCTATTTATTATTTATTGTGACAATAAATAAATCGATTGTGTGTGTGTGTGTGTGTCTGTCTCAGGGTGAGTGATGAGCAGTGTGTGATGATCATGTCGGTGAGGAAAGGGAAGCGGCTCGTCGCCAGGCTCCTCCCCTTCCTGCCTGCAGCGCAGGCTGCTGCCGTTGTCATGGTGATCGCACGCAACCTCCCTGCCTTAGCAAAGAAGGATAAGCAGGACCAGGTAGCATCAGAACACCTGCTGCTGCTAAGACAGAAAACATCTTTAACAAAAAGTCAACTTTCAATTTTAGTACCTTTTAAATCATTTCTATGCTTCAGCTGACATGTTTTCTTCTTGGTTCCTTTGTAAAATAGTTTTTAAATGAGTAAAAGCTGCTTGTTCCCTGTGCAGGCGTTGTGCTGCCTGGTGGAGCCGGTCTCTGCAGTCATCCAGTCTCTGTCCAGCTCCGCCCTCACTGACCTGCTGCAGGAGCTGCAGGGCGGCGAGGGCCAGCTGGCCGCCGCGCTGCAGAACAAGGTAACGCATCGATGGAGGACGGGGGCGGCTTCTGTTAGTGGGAGGAAACCCGTTGGCCACACCTGGACCAATCAGATCGATGGATGATGAGCTGATTATTACTTCAACATGTTAAATATGAAGTAAAAGTTGTTTGATACGTAAAAAAATCATAATTATAAATGTGATATCCGAACATTGAAAAATAAAAGAAATTGAACACGAGAAAAAAAAACAGAAAAACTCATAATTACTTAAAAAATTGTACATCTGCATTACATATTTTTCACCAGCAGTTGCTGCAATTTTTTTCACCTGTCCAATGCATGCTGGGTAGATTGTAGTAAACTCGAATCTGTAATAAAAACACAAGAAGTCGAGGCAAACGTTACGCGAGTCTCTTCAAAGTTTCCATGAACCGTTTTACACGAGATTCCTGCTAAAACAAACACGATCTGCTGTTAGCATCATTAGCTGGTTCCCGCCTGCAGTTCGGCGTGACGCTGCTGTTTCTGATCCTGAGTGAAGGCGAGCGCATGCAGAGCTAATGATGCTAACACGCTGCTAATGATGCTAGCACGCTGCTAATGATGCCAGCACGCTGCTAATGATGCTAGCACGCTGCTAATGATGCTAGCACGCTGCTAATGATGCTAGCACCGTTAGCAGAAGCCATCTTCATTTGCAGGAACCAACAGAATCAAAACTAAATGGAAGATAATAATGGCCGTTTAAAGTCACAATAATTCATGTCTCTTTGTAAAAACCGTCACTAAAATATTTGAGGAAATGTTTTCATCCTGATGCTAACCATAAGCAGCTTCAGTTTTAAACTGGAGGCAACATGGCGGCGATGTTGTTATTCTATATAAGCTAATAAAAACTAGCCAGTCTACAGTACTTCCTGGTTCCCGCCTGCAGTTCGGCGTGACGCTGCTGTTTCTGATCCTGAGTGAAGGCGAGCGCATGCAGAGCTCCGACCCAAACTGTCAGCTCATGGACGACAATCGATGGTGAGTCTGCGCCGACGGTTTATCTGGCTTCCTGCCTCTTCATCGTCCTCATCATCCTCTGTCGGTCCAGGACAGAGTTGGTGTTCTCGGTGACCAGGGAGCTGCTCGGCGTCCCGTCTTCATCGTTGGCTCCGCCCCTCTTCACGCCTCCCAACCTGCTGTCTCTGTTCTCACGCTACGTGGATCGACAGAGGCTGGAGCTGCTGCAGGACAAGCTACAGTGAGTCTTCCTCAGCGCTCTTCCTCAGCGCTCAGACATGGTGCTGAATGTAAATCTGTTTGTTTTCCAGGATTTCTGCTTCATCCAGGTAGAAGTTACTACATCATCATCGTCATCATCAACATGGCCCCTCCCCAGTCAATGCAGAACTTCTGTGTGTGTGTGTGTGTGTGTGTGTGTGTGTGTGCGCGCGCGCTCTGGAGGCGAATCCATTTGGATCATTTTAAAGCAGAAGAATCTCTAGTCACATTTTGTTTTTCTGTGTTTAGTCTGATTCTTTGTGTGTGTGTGTGTGTGTGTGTGTGTGTGTGTGTGTGTGTGTGTGTGTGTGTGTGTGTGTGTGTGTGTGAGAAACAACCTGAATGATGACAAAAGTTAAACCTGCATTTTTAAATATCTTGTTTACAATTATGCCTGTGATAAAATTAAAAGTATTTCTATTATATAGAAAGTGTTTCTGTTCTGCTTCCTGTTTGTCTAATTATTGGGGCTTTAGTTGCCATAGTAACAACAGAACCTTGGAGAACCAAGATGGAGATGAGTTCAGGCTGCAGTGATGCAGGAGTTAATGCAAAAGGAGCCCAGACCTCGTTCTGGTTTGATCACATCCAGAATTAAAGAGCTTTATTGGTCTGATCATTTAATATTAATTTAATAATACTGTTGGGTTTTCACAAACTGTTTGTCAGAATCATTAAATAAATCATTAAATAATCAGAAGGTTTACTTATGAGTTTATTTAGAAGTCAAATAAAAAGGCTTGCAGTCACATGACATGGTTTTCACAGTCTGTAGTCTATTTAATCTCTGATGGAAACCCAATAATTTAACATTTTGACACCAGAATCAACTTTACTGGCTAAGATTATGAGCACAAGTTAAAATATTTGAATGCTAAATATCAGGTCTAACAGTAGGAACACAAAACATTACGATTATAGAGTAAAAGGTCCAACAGTCGGATCTAAGCTAAACTTATACATTGAAACGGTTGAAATTCACACCTGAAGGGTCTCGGTTTGTGTTTCAGGCAAGGGCGTAGGTTTGGTCTAAGTTTTGGTGGGGACCTTGACCCCCCCCCCCCAGCACAGTGAAATGCCGAAGAGCACCGAACATTTTTGAGAAGGGGGGGGAAACCACATTGGCTTAATAACCCCTCCCCCCAACCATAACCATATCATACATCTTGTGTATACAACCAGATACAGTCATACTCAGCAGATCAGTTCAAGAACACTGGTTTGTATTCACACTAGCTTAACTTAATTTAAGACTAACACTTCAAATGCCATATTTACTGAGATAATTTCACAGT
>NW_006800420.1:41700-78232 GCF_000485575.1 Poecilia formosa
CTTTTGCAGCTAATCAAAGAACGTCCGACGATTCAACTGACTCCCCCTCCCCCCACCCCCCCCACAGGGTCGCGGAGGCTCATAATAAATGTCAAACTAAGAAGCTTCCGTTTCGCGCACCGCCTTTTGCAGCTAATCAAAGAACGTCCGACGATTCAACTGACTCCCCCTCCCCCCACCCCCCCGACAGCACCGTTCCGACCCGGTCTCGGTGGCTCATAATAAATGTCAAACTAAGAAGCTTCCGTTCCGCACCGCCTGTTGCTGCTAATCAAAGATCGTAGATCCACGTTCTTTGAGCCAATATGGCAAAAATTGGTCGGGACTTTTTCATATCCCGTGAATATTGGTCGGGACATGTCCCTACCGTCCCTACCCAAACCTACGCCCATGGTTTCAGGTAATCTGTTCCTCCAGAAAACTAGAGATCAAAAATAAATTAAAAAAATTCTGCCGCCCGAACAGGGACTTGAACCCTGGACCCTCAGATTAAAAGTCTGATGCTCTACCGACTGAGCTATCCGGGCTCTGAGCGAAAAGACACGGAAAACTGAATTAATTCCTTCAAACATGGCGGATGGGCTTTCTGATTATGTATTTATATTTGGCCTGAAACGTGACTGCAACTCCATAAAACTGTTAGAATCAGAGTTTATCCCTGCAGACGGTCCGTTCTGTCTGCCATTTCAGTTCACTGCTAACAAGCTGACAACAGTACAAAAATCACTCCCGCTTTACTGCTTCAAAATAAAACAGAGCGAGTGAAATTAGAGGTAACTCCATTTAGCGATTCTAATCGCGATTTAGAGTAATTTTGCTGAAACGACGTCAGCATTTAATGGACAGAAGAGCCAAAGATCATCAGTTTCCTTGGCGAACTGTCGTCACAAAGAGACTTTTATGAGATGTAACGTTTATTGTCCACCAGTGTGATGGCAAGCCGCACAGGGTAAGATCCACACCTCATCAATAGCTGCTTTCACTTTAGTTTGTTTTGTAAGTTGAAGTGTTCTTTATATTTTCTTCCACCTTCCAATGTTTATATGGAGTGCACACATATTAACAATGCAAGGTCGAAATTCAGTTATGTTGTATTAATATTGTTTTCTTTGTTTGAGTTTCCTGGGTGTTTGGCTCCCCTCCCTGGAGGACAAAAGGCAAAGGGCTGAGGTTCCTAAAGTACTGCCGATGGCCTCATTGGACTGAACCCTGTGTCATGCTGGGGGGATGTTTTGGGGGTTATTTAATTGTTTGTGTTAGTTGTCAGGTGGCAGCCATTTTGTTTTCCCCTATTGTGTCCACATGGTTTAGCTAAACCTGTATTTAAATCCCCTTCTGTGTCATTTCAGTGAGGTCAGTCTGTTGTTTTGTCAGTTATGTCTTGAGTCTAGAAATTTATGTTGACCTCTTTTATTGGCATGCCTGTTTAATTGTTATGTTAACCTTTGTTCATATTTTTGGGTAAATAAAAACCCACCTTTTTTGAATCCAACACCTGTGTTCTGCACTTTGTACTGTCTGGTCCCTGACAACCAGAGAGCAGTGTTAATTTCTAGACCATGTAATATCTTAATTTCCCACCAGATGGCACTGTTGGTTCGTCTGCTTTCATAGTTAGGCTTTTCTTTCTAGCTGTTTAACCGTCCAATGGGCTCTTTGCACCTAAGGCGTTGACGTCACATCTCCAGGAGCTAATGCGGCTCACTTTTTTCCGCTTTCAGTTACCATGACTGGAAGAAAAGACTAAGTCGTATTTCAGATGCAATAAAAGCAATACTATGAACATTGTTGTCTTCCTAATATAATGGGCTTTTAAGTTTTCATTAATTTCCAAGCGATCCTGAATTAAGAAGATGGTGGCTTGTAAATATTTGTCACTACCAGTTAAAGTTAACGCTGCACAACACAAAGTTTGCAGCCTTCACTTCACTCCGGATCAGCCTAAAACTACCGGGGATACGGATGGTAAATAAAGGAGCCTCCCTGAGTTATTTCCATGGAGTCACTTCTATATTCAGCCTGAAAGAGTTTATGGGAACGAGAGAGCAGACCAGAGCCAGACAGCCGAGCAACTGATCCGCCTGTACATCCTGCTGTAAACACCGTCCTATCTGAGCTCTTCACAAGAAACATGCAAAGGTAATAAAACGAAATAACACGGAGACATGAAGCAACACGGTCATATTTTTCTAAAAGCAGCAACTTTGAACCTGAACAGCTGAACCAGATCTCTGACACCAGAGCTGCGCTACTGTTAAGCTATGAGGCTTGTTGAGCTCCGTCAGGCTTCGGAAGTAAAAAGCCTGAACCGTAACCGAACCCCGTTAGTCTCTGACACTAACGACAATAAACACACATAATATACTTGAAAATAAGAAAAACATTGTCCGTTAGAATGTTTAGATACTTAAATAGCACATTTTTACAAGAACAATGTCCGAGAATATTGCCTGTTCTTCTCCTTTAATCCAGTGAAAGTTTCAAAGTTTAACTTTGGCCCAGAAAAAACATTGGAATGACCTTTCTTAGGTGATAATCACGTCAGATTTCTAATCCAACCATAAAAATCAAAATGATGGAAATGGTGGATTGTCATTGGCTCATCTCTTCAATAAACACAAGACCAGCAGAAGAACCGGAACCAGAACCACCAGAATCAGCCTGATGGAGTTCATTATGTTCATTAATGAGTCTGAGAATAAGAGTGAAATTAAAAATATCTAAAAATATCTGAACAGAAAGTTTGAATTAACTCATTTTACCAACCAGTCCAGTCAGTGACAGGAAACAGAAATTCATTAAAATGGGAATTTTTCTTTATATCAGTTTAATCTGCATGTGGAAGGTTTCATATGTTAAATAAAAAGTGTAAAAATCTGAAATTAGTTTGGTTACAAATATCCTGGAGTTCGAATCTCTTCCTCATTAATTTTAAATTGATCTATTAGTTATAAAAACCTTAGAATTATAAAATATATCAATACTATAAATAGCAGTCATATAATATCCTGAACAGTTAAAATTGGACCGAAACTGCACAAGAAGTTCAGTAAGAAACACTCAAAACGAGGATCATGATTTAACAACAGAACAGATGAATAAGAGTCAAGCAGTAAAATGTAGATGTATTCATCCAGAACCGGCCACAGAGAGGAGGACAGTCAGAGCTGCAGGGAACTCATGGCTGCTAGAAAACACATCGTAAGGTCAGTAAGGTCAGCAGAGCAGCAGAAACATCAGAGATGGAGGAGCAGAGAGGGAACCACATCTGACTGCAGCTCCACACGCCTGCAGGAAACCTCCCTGTTTCTGCATCCTGATGACAGCAAGGTGTGAAAACCGATTTCCTTCCTGCTTCCATTAACTGGCATCAAGTGACTGAATCCACTGATCTTCAGATGACAAACATTTCTGTTAACTTGGTGATCCTCAGAGACGAAGCAGCTGCAGTTCATGGAGTTACTGATGTAACTAAACGACCCACTGCATCAACTACTGGTTCAACTAAACTAAACTAAACTAAACTAAAGCTGGAACAGTAAATGGAGCGTGCATCCGCATCCACTGCAGTGAAAACAGAAACTCTGACCAGCAGGCGTTTATTTTTCTGCATGTTTTCAGGATTTAGAGAAAAATGAAAAACTTCACCCGTCTATGATGCTTTGATTAGATTTTAAATGACATTATCATAAATTCAACATTTTTAGTTAATCAATCCAGTGTAAACATCACATTATTGCCTATTTAATGACAATGACAATGAGGAAGAGAGTGAGGTCAGAGGTCAGTCATTAGGGTAACATCGGTGCAAAAGGGCAAAAAGAGCCGTTTGCTTTCCTGGTGGAGGCAGTCTGAACACCGGAAATAAACTGTTTTCCAGGCGAGAAAACAGTTTATTTTTCCGCTTATTAATTTAAATAATAATCACGGCAATCGCCATATTTAGTCTGCGAAGGTGTTCGTAGTTCTTAAGAAAAGAGGCAGAACATATTTTACTTTTAGCTGTGGCAGTGAGCTGTTACCACCAGTGAAAAACCGAAATGTTCCGGTGTGCAACAGGTGGCTCCGTGGCGCAATGGATAGCGCATTGGACTTCTAGTCAAGCACTTGAGAGGTGATTCAAAGGTTGTGGGTTCGAGTCCCACCGGAGTCGCGTTTTGTTTTCTAGACAACCTCATGAATATATTTTCAGAAGTTACAGACTTGGTTTAATCTGTCACCGAGTTCAGTGACGCTGACAGACAATACACGAAGTCCAAAGTCAACTTTTGTCTAACTGAACATTGAAACGTGTTGCTTCTATCAGCCACTAGAGGGAGACTGTTCATCGTTAAAACCATAGACATAATATAAGAGTAGACCCCGCATTGGCCGCTCCGGCGCAGGAAATACGGCGGCCATCTTGGAGCGGTATACCCTCCTACTTTGCTCAACCAAAACAGCAGAAGATGCCTCAGCACTGAGGGATATTGTTGTTCGGGTCGATGGATTATTGATGTGAGGGCTCCGCAGACAACATTTCACAAGTAAGATGAACATATTATTGTGTATATATTGTGATTAGAATATTACTTTACTGTATTTATGTCCACCGGCGAGATACCAGCTAATATTAGCTACAGTGCTTGGTGTAATACGGGTTCAGCCCCGCTATGAAGGCTAACTGAGATTCTGTTAATCTAAAAACATTAATTATTCTCTAACATTGACTTAGATTATCTGACACAAGGGCCTATATTAGAAATGAAACAATATAACACATAAAACTTATATTATGTGTTATAACATTCACCGGCAAAGTTTACACAGGTGGTAAAGACTATTATTTATATTCTTTCACTCTGTCAAAGTAAGATACATCCTAAATCTTCTGCTTTTGTTTTGAAGGTTTCCTAAAGACACGATGTGAGGAAAAGTAAATTTTGGGATTTTAATTTTCTGACATATTCTCTAAAGGTTTCCGCCTCGAACTAAACTCTAAATAAAGAATAATAATCATTCTGCAGTTTCAGGAAAGTTAAATCCCAGGTTTGATGGACTAACTCACATTAAATATGATAAATTATTTGATTGTTATTCTGCTGAATCACTTCAAGAACTCATCAAATCAATAACAAATCTATAATCTATA
This sequence comes from Poecilia formosa, assembly GCF_000485575.1. Taxonomy (NCBI): domain Eukaryota; kingdom Metazoa; phylum Chordata; class Actinopteri; order Cyprinodontiformes; family Poeciliidae; genus Poecilia; species Poecilia formosa. The sequence goes on from NW_006800420.1 coordinate 46,832, forward strand.
CACAAGTTACAGAACCGACTGGGTTCTGGAACCACTTCAACAAACCCAGAAGGCGTCTAAACAGGATTTTATTCATCGTTCTTCGTTAAATATTTATAACTTATTTTCTTGTCTTTTCAACCTTTTTTTTTTTTTGACTGATTAATTTTTAACGATCAGAATGTTTAATTATTTTATTGATGTTTATCACAGAGTTGGCAGGGATATTTTCAGAAAGTGACATTTTTGTTTAGGAAGCAGCAGTCCTGTGTTCTGACCCGGTTCTGACCCGGTTTTGTTCTGACCCGGTCTAAAGCCTCCAGGTGTTCCCCCAGGTGTTCGCCGACGGGGCGTGGCCAGCGGCCTCTACATCATCCGACCTGACGTCTCGCCACGGCGCTCAGTGTCGACGGCGACATGAACGGCGGCGGATGGACCGTCTTCCAGCGCAGGAGGGACCGGAAGGAGAGCTTCGACTGGTGGGAGGACAGACACACATCACCACGCCGCCACCGCCGTGCTTCACTGTCTTATTTAGCTAAACCTGCAGAAACATCTGATGTTGAATCGTCCGCTCCTCTGCGGTTTCCACACGGCTCAGTCCTCCTGCCTCTCTCTCTTTATTCTCTTCCTCTGGTTCAAACTTCAGGAAACAGTTTTCAGCTTCAGTGTTGCTGCTGTGGAGCATTTCACCGTCACAGCCGGCCCCTCAGTTCGTCACAGCCGGCCCCTCAGTTCACCGTCACAGCGGGCCCCTCAGGTCACCGTCACAGCGGGCCCCTCAGTTCACCGTCACAGCCGGCCCCTCAGTTCACCGTCACAGCCGGCCCCTCATGGTCCACTTTGAAAACTCTTTTTGATGCTTGACTTTTTGCTCTTCTTCCCATTCCTGCATTTTTATCGTTTTTATTGTTTCCATATTTTAAAGTTTGGCTGATTTTTTGTCACAGCTGTTTTTGTTTTAAGGTGTTTTATAGATAAAGTATCAGGTGTTTGTGCTGGACTTCATCCACCCAGAGGCAGCCATCTTGTTTCCAGAGAAGAAGCAGTCGGGTCATGACCTTTGACCTGCCGGCCTGTTTGTGTCCAGGACCCAGAGGGGGAGTTCTGGCTGGGCAACGAGTCTCTGCACCACCTCACCTCCAGAGTCACCTGGGGCAGACCACAAGTTTACATACACCTGGCTAAAGAGACACGCCCACTTTTTATTCCACCTGTCTGTGGTTAAAAACAACTCTGGGTTCAGGACAAGCCTCAAGAGTGAGAGAATCTGTCATTCATTCATTCATTCATTCATTCATTCATGTCTCCAGGATCAGAAGTTTACATACACCTCTCAGTATTTGGTAGAATGACCTTTGAACTGTCGGACTCAGGCTGAATCTTTCTTTCCAGAAGTTTCTCTCTGTAGTTTTCTGGCAGTTCCTCCTGTGGTAAACAGCCCCGCAGCATGATGCTGCGGGGCTGTTTTCACATAATCTGTTAATCCAGACATAATCCCCAGATTAGCTCCACATTGTCCTGATGCTCAGCCTGAGATTTTCACATGTTGGATATTAATTTAGCTCCAGATATTTTGCTACAGTTTAAAGAAATGCTGCTGTTGCATTTAGGCTATAAAATATTTCTTATTTAAAAACAAATTGATTCATTCATATTTTTGATATAAAATAACCTGACATGGTTAAGTAAATAATCTTCAGAATGTGTGATTGTTTAATCCAGTTAATAATCAGAATAATCGATTATTTGCAGCCCTAATTTCTTGTTTTGTCCGCTTGCTCCCCCTGCTGGTCACTGGTGGAAACAGATTTATGGTATTGGTTCCGACACCATCCGAACCGTCGCTTTCCGGCCCACCTCCTCTCTGCAGGACCAGTACCGGCTGCATGTGGGTGACTCTACTGGGAACGCTGGCAACCCGCTGGCCGAGGCGCGCGGCCTGATCCTCTGCAGGGGCGGCGTGAAGTTCAGCGCCACAGTCCACTGGTGGTTCTGCTGGTGACGGCGGCACACCCAGGGCGGTGATGGGAAGGGGCGCTGCTTATAACATTACACCTAAAAAAATCAACAATAATTTGGTTCATTTATCCTGTCAGAAAAAAAATTTATTTTTCAAAGTCATATTTTCACCATTTTATTCCTACATTTACAAGTTCCAAACTAAATATCTAATTCAAAAGCTAAATATTTAGTTTGCATCCTAATATTTAGCTTGAGTTAAATATTTATTATTAATATAAATATTAAATATCTATTATTTGAAACTAAACAGTTAAGCTAAACATGTTTAAATCTATATCAAAATAAAAACTGGGTTTTGCAGATTTCTAGACAAGCTCTGCCGCAAATGAAATATTTAACTCAATATTTATCTTCCTAAATAAATATTTAGTTTATAAACTGAATATTTAGCATTGAAATTAAATATTTAGTTTGTACCTCTGACATTAATAAACGTTTGAATAAAATGACTGAAGAATGAACATCCAGTTTTTTTATAAAAAACTGTTGCTGTTCATTTTCTACAGTGTAACTTTGCGAACAGCGCCCCCTGGGGTCAGGGCATCGGGGTTAACAGAGACTCAGGCAACCTGAGCGGGCAGCAGGTCAGAGGTCAGTTTGAGGCGATGACCGACGGCGGCGCGGTCCGTCTGGTCCTCACGTCGGTGGTGATTATGGTCTGGGCCGGTGGGCGGAGCTTCTGAGCCCCAGCATGGTGGAGGCGGGGCAGCAGTAGACGGGGGTCACCTGCAGGTGGGCGTGTCTACAGCGCAGGCTCTGATTGGCTACATCCAGCAGCAGAAACATGACAGAAATCACTCATCTGTGAAACGCTGAATAAGAAGCTGAGGTTCAATCCTTCTCTCTTAGTCTGACTCAGCAACATTTTAATGATCATTTTTATTTCTGTTTCTAGCTCCTTCTGTCATTGTCACATTAGTCCAGGAAACTAAACAGATTTTCTTTTTAAAACAGACAAAACATCAACATTTAACCCTCCATACTTAGAAACATAAAAATCACTACTTTTAGTTATTAAACTGAGTGAATTTTGCTGATGCTCTTATTTTGAAATCTAACTGGAAGTTCTCTAAGAGGAGGAGTTATGGAGGCATATAATCAGTCCTGTTGGTTTACCTAAGTTTTACAGCCATGCCAAGAAAATCAACCAATAAACAAAATTAAAGTCATAATATTATATTACAACTTTATTCCTGTATGGCTTTATCTCTCATAATGTTTTTATTCATTTCTTATTTTGGCCCAGTGCTGCGTCGTTCTGTAGCAAGCTGCTCAAAGTAAATGAATAAATGCAAGTCTGATGCCAGACAAGTTAGTTAGCCGTGTTAAAAAATAATTTAATGTCTGACATTAATTCCATCCAATCAGGTGTGGCCTATGATGACATGTTCGTCCAATCGTGTTGCGCTTCATTTTGCTCATCCAATCAGGTGCTTCTGCTGAGAAACGCCCACTTTGTCTGCAGACACGCCCACTTCGTGCTCATTGGCCGAAATAAAATCTTCACATCATGACGATGGCATAGTGACTTTATTCTGAGGCAGAACAATGAGGCATTCTGGGTAAATCTGAGGTTCTTCAGGACAAACAACAACAGACTCCATGAGACATGAACGGATAAATTATTCTTCCAGTTAGTCAGTTCTGGTTCTGGTTCTGGTTCTGGAGGAAAACAAACATTTCCTGTTAAATAATCTGCATATTTTGCTCCGAGGCGGCGCCGTCGGAGCGTTTTACATTCCACAGAGTCTAAAGGTTTCCACGAAGGTCCACCGGGTTCGGGTCGGGGTTCTGCTGACGTCCGACTGATTGAGCGTCGCTCTTTGGGAGAACAAGTCGAATCCTTAAAGGAGGAAAAATCCGGCCGGCGTTCCCGCTGCTCCCGGGTTTCCTGTCAGAGCGGGCGGCGAGGTCGGCCCCACGCCGCCGTCGCCGGCCGGCCGCACGTCCATCAGCGGCCGGCGCCGGGTTATCTGGGAGAAACGGGCGCGGCTGTGGGGAAGTGGGCGGAGTCTCGGGGCGAGCCGCAGGGGGAGGGAGGCGTCAGGCGGCGGGGGCTGCCCAGCAGGTCGCCGTTATGCAGCTTCCACAGCAGCTCCTCGTTCTCCATGGACAGACGCTTGTTGACCTTTGACTCCTTCTGCAGGGTCTGCTGCAGGATGGCCTGCTCTGTGGACAGCTGCCTGCAGGGGGCGACAGAGAGCGGAACCGGGTCAGACTGCGGAACCGGGTCAGACTTGAACTCCAAACTAACCTAGAAAGCTGAAGACCAACATGATGAATTACTAAGCTAAATATTTAGGTAGTAAACTGACTGAATATTTAGTTTGGAGTTAAACATTCAGCCTAAATTATTACTGTTGATCTTTTCCTGTATCTTTACAAACAGCCGCATCCTGCAGGAGCTGCAGCTCAGTTTTCAGTTCACCTCAAGCTAACCTGATGGATGCTCCTCTGGTTTAGCAGCTAGCTTCTCCTGGAAGATGCTGCCTGCTCTGACATAACCCTGCTTGCCATCTTCTCACGCTGCTTTTTCTGGTTGTGCAACTTTTTCTATCACTTTTTCCTTCCACCTAACTTTCCATAGATATACTTGACCACATCGCCCTGGGGGTCAGTGACCGTCTGCTGGAGGTCAGTTCCTGACCTGACCTCTGTCCTGAAACATCTCGTTCTCCCTGACAGCGGCCCAAGATAAAAACAGAACCCTCCTCTTCCTCACAAACAGCGATGATGATGACGACCTTCAGCTGAGGCTCTTACTTTGAAAGAGCCGCATGTTTGTCCATCCTGGCCTTGTAGTCCTCGTTCTCCTGCTGCACCTTCTTCATACACTCCTCCAGCCGGACGTTCGTCTCCACCTGCAACATGGTGAAGGTCACAGTAAAGGTCATAGCAGGAGGTAAAGGTCACAGAAGGAGGTCAAAGGTCACCCAGCTCACCAGCTTGTCCATCTCCATCAGCTTCTTCTCCTTCTGGTGCAGCTGCTGGTTCTTGATCTCCAGCACCACCTTGAGGCTGTCCAGCTCCTGCTCCAGGTACAGCGTGTGGGAATCCTTCTGGACACAGACCAGCAGGGGGCGCCAGAGTTCAGCAGTCAACAGACAACAACCTGGATGTTCTTCTTCTATATTTTTACTGATTTTTACAGAATTTAAATGCTGATTTTGGTGTTTAACCTGAAATCTGGATAATTATCCAACCAAAACCATGTTTTCAGACTAAATCAGAAAATGGGAACACTGACTGCTTTATTGGTTTTTAACAAAAAAAAAAGTAATGAGAAAATTTTGATGTGAAAATATTTAGTTTGATCATTAAAGTAATAAAAAATTTTCAGGTTTTAAATCTTAAAATCATTTTTAACATGTTTCACACTGATGTAAACAAACTGAGTTTATTCGATTAAATAATATTTAAGACAATTGTTATTAAGTTATAGACTGGAGAGCAGGGTGTCCAAAGTGCGGTCCGGGGGCCATTTGTGGCCCTTGACCTGATTCTGTGGGGCCCCTACTGCATTTCATGAATAATACAAATTCATTGGTTGTCGGGGTAAAATTATTATACAAAGTAAAATGTTAATATGACAGAAAATATATATATATATATGTTTTAATAAATCTCGTTTATCCAGAGACTTTTACTGAAAAGTCAAATTAGCTTTTATTTCATTTATTAAAATTATACAATATAATGAGTGTTTTGAAATAAAGTGACCAAATCTGTTTTTATACTGAGAATAAAACTAGACGCCTTTCTGTTGATACACAAATGTTTTTTAAATTTTAGATCTGCAATGAATAACAAAAGTCATAAAACTGGGATACTTTATTTCCTTAGTTACAGTTTTTTGTCATTTTCTTGGTCGGTGGCTAATTTTGGTTTAATTTAGTGACAAAAGTTTTGGACACGCGGCTCTACTGGCCACAGAAATGGTTATGATGGGCCAGATTTGGCCCACGGGCCTCAAGTTTGACATGTCTTAAAGGATCAGATTCTGGTTCTGAAGCTTTCGGCTGATTTCATCGATAAAAAGTTTATTTGAATTTTTTATTCTGGTTTAATGTTGAAAGAAAAATTTTGAATATTTTAGCTCTGAATAAAGACAGCGCCACCTGCTGACACCACCTGGAGACAACCGCTCAGTAACCCTACGAGCCCTAAACCCCCTTTCGATCAGCGGGTCTGACCCGGTTCTGGGTTCTGTGTGTTCGGCGCCGTTTACCAGGCTTTTGTCGCTCAGGACTCGCTGCCGCCTCTCTTCTTCTGCTCTCAGTTTCTCGCTCAGATCCTCGTTTTCAGCCGACAGCAGCGAGATTTTCTCCTGCAGGACAAACACAGACAGGATGGGGCGCTGGTTCTGACCCGCCTCCCTGACCCAAACGGTTCTGTCCAGATAGCTAACACTAATCAATGCTAATCTCTAACATAAAACACGGATGGATGTGGAGCTGGCGATTTGTTTTTTATAGCCATCTGAATGTTGTCAATGCTCTTATTTTGGAGGAACACAGGAAACAGTTGGCGTGGCTCTTACAGCGAGGGACGTTTCGGTTTCCTTCAGCGTTTTCTGCAGATCCTCCAGTTCAGTCACCTGGACTCTCCTCAGCTCTGAAACAGGAAGTAAAAAAATCCTTTAGCTTCTGGGACTAAAAACATTCAGGAGGGAGTCACCGGACACACACACACACACACACACACACACACACACACACACCTTGTATCGAAGTGTTGTACTCCTGTTTGACCGCCTCCATCTTCTGGCTGTGACTCTCTTCCTGTTTCCTCCTCTCTACTTCCTGTCGGCTCCTCAGCTCCTCCACCTGAGCGACAGAAGCAACATGGCGGCGTTAGCATCCTGCTGCAGTGTTAGCGGTTAGCTGGTTGCGTTGCGTTCTCACCTGCTGCTCCATCAGCAGGCGGCATTTATCGGCCTCCTCCTGGTACAGCTGGTGGACTTTGTCCCACTCCGCCTGGTAGAAACTTTTTAAACTGCAACACAAAGAAAGATGAAGGTTCTGGTTCTCCTCCCAGCCACCAGGGGGCAGCAGCTGCATATTCAGCCTCATTTCCAGAAAGTTAAAATATCCTGTAGTTATCTCATATTTATGAAGTTTGTATAAGTTTTAAAATAAATAAGATGTATAAAATAAATTACCAACTTCAGTTGGCGTTTTCGCTGTTCTCAAACTGGCTCAAAACTCAACATCAGATTTTATACAGATTTTTGTATCGAAACAAAAACAAAGGATTTCTGTTCAAAATTTAATTCAAGTCAAGATGTGTAATTTAACTGTGGCCTGCTTCGCTGGTAAAGTTTAATCTGTTTTTGGAGAATCTAAACCGTTAGGAATCAGGTCACTGGAGTTTGATAAACATGGGCCCCAAACAGCTAGGGCCCCCAAACAGCTAGGGCCCCCAAACAGTTAGGGCCACCAAACAGTTAGGGCCACCAAACAGTTAGGGCCACCAAACAGTTAGGGCCACCAAACAGTTAGGGCCCCAAACAGTTAGGGCCACCAAACAGCTAGGGCCCCGAACAGCTTGGGCCCCCAAACAGCTTGGGCCCCGAACAGCTTGGGCCCCCAAACAGCTTGGGCCCCGAACAGCTAGGGCCGGCCCTGATGCTGCAGGTTCTCAGGTTCCTCCACATCTTCCCCTCATAAATCTGCCGGTTTCTCATGCTGAATGAAGCTCAGTGGTTGAACTTTGACCCTGATGTTTCCAGGTGAGTCCGGCTCGATTCTCACCTGTTCTCCAGGTGAACCAGCTCCTCCTGGTGCTGCTCCTCCGCCCTCCTCAGCGCCTCCTCCAGGTTCGACCGCACCTCCTCCCTCTCCTCCTGCAGGCTCTGGCAGCGCTGCGCCGACGCCGCTGGACGGGAACAGGTAGAGGGTTACCATGGCAACGGCAGGTTGGAAGGGAATTGGCAGTTTTTTTGGGAACAACTCGGAGCTGCTGACATTCCAGGGAGATTTCTCCCTGCAGCCGGGAACATCTGGAAGAATCTAAGGTATGTAGGCACACACAGGCCCGCCGGTTCTGATCCGTCTCCACCAACACCACCAGAACCGCGACCCAGAGCCGTGTTGCTGGGGGCGACAGCTGGCTGCAGCGCCGACAGCTGCTGCCGGTTCTGAATAGAGCTCAGTGTAGACGCCTGTCACCGCGGCAACAGAGTGTGAGCAGCTGACCCAGACCCGAGGCTGGTTATGATGGACAACCCGGTTCTGATGGAGCCAAATGTTCCTGAACTGAACCAGGTTTGAGTTCTGAGCAGCTGCAGGAACCAAACGCAGAGATGGTTCTACAGGAACCTGCAAATGGGTCGATTCTGCTCAACCCACCGTGTGTGTGTGTGTGTGTGTGTGTGTGTGTGTGTGTGTGTGTGTGCGCGCGCGCGTGGATGATCCGTCCCGCTGTGTCTTTGTTAATGTTAACATGTTACCTGTGAATGACGTCATGCTTCGCGTTGCGCTCCAGAAAACTGAAAACATCGAGACTAATATGAACGGCGCAATAAACGAGAAAACAGCCACGAATGAACGAGTCTGTAAAGTTGTGCAACTAAACGCCATTAATTATTGATATTAAGAAAAGTGTCACAAATCTGTGCAGCCATCCGAGTTGTGGAGCCGCAGCAGGAGCTCTGTGTGCTGAGCTGTTACAGCAAACCCAGGGCCGTAACGCAGAACCTGGAGGCTGGGGCAGGGGGGGTCTAAAATCCTTCTTAGAGTTTTCCAGACAATACTGGAACATACAAATTACTAAAGTTTTTTTTGCACTGTTGTAACCATTAAACAATCTCCCCTTCAGTTCAAGTGGAGACACATTGTTGATGTTACTATTATAAAATAACTTAAAATTAAGTTTTGGCAAAGATCAAAGTAATTTTCACAGGTAGCAGAGCGTTGTTGTTGTCAGCAGCTGCTGAAAGTAACTAAAAAGTTACTTATAATGTAACTTAGTTACTTTCCAAATCAAGTAGTCAGTTATCTAAGTTATTTCTTCAAGGAGTAATCAGTAATCCGATTATAGTTACTTTTTCAAAGTAACTGTCATCACTGGCTCAGTGAGACGGATCATCAAAAGCTTTTGCCTTTGAATAAAGAAACTTAAATACAAAGATTAATCTTTCTCTTATTATTGAAACAGATTATTAATCTTTGATAAATGAAATTTCCATAACATGCTTCATGTTTTTTACAATATTATTGAACAGCAGCATAAACACTCAATATTACCAACTCCAGACTCCCCCTAGTGGTCTGGAGGACTTCTGCTTTGTGGAGTGAGTTTTCAGTGTTTCATACTTTGTTCTGTTTTTCTTAGTTGAAGCTTTTTTCCTTTTGTTTCCATTTCCTGTTTGTAGTGTTTTTTGTTGAGTTTGTTGTTTTCTTGTGAGTTTTGGAGTTCTTTGTGTTTCTACCGTCTGGAGGATGGAGCTGCAGAAATATTCACACCTTTGAATCGCCTCAAGTTGTTATTATACTTGGTGGCGGCAGCATCATGCTACGGGGAAGAGACTGGGACAGCCACCTCACATCCAGCCAGAGACGCTGTTAGCTAAAGCTAAAAGAAATTAGGAGAAATCGTAAATCCAGGAAAATTCACCAGGTTCAGGAAAAGCAGCGATGCCTGCTGGGAGGAAACCATCTGTTGCCACGGCGATGCTCTTATTCCTGGCCCGGTGGGTCATTTCTGCTGCCTGGTTCCGTCTGACCCAGTTTCCCACACCGTTTCAGTTTGGGTCCACTGGTTTTCCTGAAGGATTTCTGCAGCAGCCGCTCTTCATCACTCACTCTGCACATCATCCTCATCATATCAGTCTTAAATGTTTCATTTCCACTTTTTCTCTTTTTCTTCTTAAATTAATAAATTGGGTTTTGTTATTCAGAATGATTAGATCATCAAATCTGAATTTATGAACCAAAGGAGAATAATTAAACTTATTAATTAAATATTGTATTTAAAGTGTTGATTCCAGTTTGATTTAATAACTCGATGTAAATAATTTAATCTACCAAAGGAGAAATTAAAGCAACAACACTTTTCAATAAAAAAAAGTGTCACTTTGTATTTAATATCATATTTGGTTGCTGCTTTTTTTTTTTTTAAAAACTGACTAAATAAACTCTTATTGGTGGGATTATTAACATTATTATATTTTTCTAAATCATCCTGATCAGGAAATTCATGTGGGCTCTTTCAAAATAAAAGCATGTGCTTCGGTTAGCTGGTTTTCTGCCTGATGTGTTGAAGATGCTCATCATGCGCTCATAAAGCTGCGCATGACTCCATGTTTGCAGGTCGCAGCCTGCATGCAGCAGCTGCAACAACACCACTATCAGCGCTCCCAGCAGCCGTTGCCCTGCGGGCGTTTCACATGCAAATAGGGGGTTAGACGGAGCACGCTGCAGTAGAGAAGCTCTTACCCAGGTCCGCTCTGAGCTTTTCCAGCTCTGACGACAGATCCTTCTTCTTCTTTAAGGTTTCCTCTCGCTGCAGAGAAAACAGAGGAGAGCCGGTAAGAGGCCGGAGAAACTGAACGTTTGCAGCTAATCATCAGCCCACAAAGTGATTTGATTTTATTCTAGTTACATGAAAAATGTGTTCAAACTGTATTTACCATTTTAGTTGCCTAAAGGCAGGCTGCACACTAATGCTTTACCTATAAATATTAAAAACAAATAATTTTATTTATTAGAAGACTTATTGCAACAAAAAAAAAAAATTAAAAAACTGTTTGACAGAAAATATAATTTTAACTCTGTGATTCACTAGGAAATATTATCAGGGAAATGTTAACACAGTAAGAGATCAGATGACTGATCATCTCTTCTTCACTTTAGCCGTTCAGTGAAGTTGTAGTTTTTGTCGAAGTTTTTTTGGTTTTCCACCCAATTAATTATATTAAAACACAAACCGGATTTCTTAGATTGTTCTCAAATATCTATAAAAAATAGTTTAAAAACGCTTAGCTTAACTTCTGTTTAGCCTGGTTCAGTTTAGCTAATGCTAAGTACAATCTAGTTTTCTCAGGTCCTAACATTAATTTGTATTAAAAAGCTTATAGGCTACCTTAATGCTATTCTGGTCTAGTTTAAAGTCACTGAGTTCATTCTGGCTTATTTTAACCTATTTTAGCTTAGCTTTAATTAGCTTAGCCTATTGACCTTATTCAACCCAGGTTATCTTAACCTATATTAGCTTAGGTTATATTACATAGGATTACTTAAGCGTGGCTTAGCAAACCTGTGATTTCTCTTGACTGACATTATTTGATATTTTCTCAGTTTATTTTCCTGTACCTTAGCTTATGTTAGGCTACCTTTGTTAATTAGCTTAGCCTAACTTAGTTAAGCCCAGATCACCTTTAAAAAAACAGAAAGAAAAAGATCCTATTATAACCTGCATAACTCTTATTTTAGCTTCGGCTAGCTTAGCTATAATTAGCTTAGCCTACATCAGTTTGGGTTAAATTAAATAGGATTATGACTTATTTTGACTAACATTATTTAGTCTTTTATTTATTTTTCTGTCTTTTAGCTTAAGTTGCATGACGGTAGGAAGCCTTACTTACTTTAGCCTAGCTCCTTTAACTTTCCTTAACTCGTGTTTTTTTTTTAGTTTAAGCTAAATCTTAGCTTATCTTTTGGTAGTTTCGTCAACCGTAACATTACAGAGTTTATCTTAGCCAACATTCACTTTAGTTTAGCTTCGCTTTGATTAATTTATCTAATCTTAGATTAACTTTGATCAACTGATCATTTAATCGTGAGGATTAAATAATCCTTCCATCCGTTATTAACCTCAGTTTGTTTTAAATAATCTGACATAAATCTGTAACATTTTCCGCTCGGTGCTGGACTGGATTCAGTTTCAGTGAAAAAGCCGCAGAATCCAAAAAGTCGTGGTGAGCCGTTGTTGAGTTTTCCAGGTTAAAACCATCAGGAACCGGTCCGAGTCAGACGGGTGAATGTTTCCACAGCAGAGCGGAGCCGGTCCGGTTCTGTTTACACAACAGCTCCACGCTGCCGACCCGACAGAACTGCTTTCAGCTGCAGGAGATTCCTCTCTCCGACCCGAAACAAAGTTTGATTTTTAACATTCTTTGTTTCTGACCGGGTTCTAGCAGAACCTCTGCTCCTGAAACGGATCAGCCAACCGGTTCCTCTGTTTACACTCGTAAACATGAAGCGGCTCAGAAAACATCGGAACCACGTTTCCTCTGAAGAGTTCATGCATGAAGAGCCGCTTCTCTCCACAGCCCGATAGAGATCTGGTTCTGGTTGGACGGGAGTCCAAACAAAGCGTCTCAGATAAAATCAGAGATAAGAGATGAAAGAGCAGCAGGTCCGTCCCACATCCTGATCCCGACCAGAATCCAGTGACTTTATGACAACAGCTGGAAATCTGCCTCTGCGTTTCCCTTAAAAACAGCGGCCAGAACCGGACCCACCTTCCGCCTCCTGCTGCGCCGGTTCTGGAGGCTCCGGCTGGACCTGACTGGGGCTTTGCTCTCCGTGGTTCCCATGTTTCAGCGAGCAGCAGCTCTGAAGCCTCGGCGCGCCGCTGCCGCTCCTCCCCTCCTACCTGATCCTCCTCCTGCAGCCGGGATCCGCAGGACGCAGGAATGCCGGTTACTCCCGCTCCGCCTCGTCTGAAACCGGTGCGTCTGCATTGGAGGCATTCCTCTCTCACCGCCTTCAAAGTTTATTTCTCAGTAATTTCTGTCAGGTGATGAGTGGGAGGAGGGAAACTGGAAGCCATGATGGAGCCAACCTGATGATTCAATGAGCCATCTGTCTCTGAGAGAAGATCTTTGTTTGATTAATCGACTAGTTTTGGTTGGTCCAATGATCCAGAATCGCCACAGATTCTGTTTTCATTGATTCAGAAGGAAAACCCAGTGATGCTCTCTGGCTCCCCCTGGAGGCTCCCTGTGGTATTCCCAGTGGAAAACCTCCAGGAATCCCTGACCAGTTTCCTTTTCTCCTAAGACAAAGGGAGCACTGCTGCTACCTCCCAAATGTTGTCACTATATTCAGCAACGTTTCAGACCATCTGGTGACTCAAAAGAAAACTTGTGACAAATGAAGCAAATTAAATTCATACAGAAACAAAGATAGAAACTTAAAGGCCCAATTTAAATGGATGGACAAGTCGGGTCGCGTTTCTTTAACCAGCCAGCAGAACAGAGAAAACCAGAGAACTCCATGTTCTCATGATCTATTTATAGTTAAATATAGGAGACAGCAGTTTACCTTAAAGAAAGAAGGAAAGGTTTAGAAGTTAATTAGTCTGTAACAAGCGCAGCACAATAAATGCAACCGCGACCCGCCCTGCTGCGCTCCCATCAGTCACTCATCCTGCATTTAGCAGAGCTACTGAAAGTCCACATATGCTGCATAAAATCACAGGAAGAAGTCATAAAATCACAATAAAAACAGAACTAAATGTTGTGCTCTGATCGCTGACTCATCATGCAGCGTTTGGTTCTAACGGGCCTGAACCCGGCCGCTTTCAGCACATCATCAGCTCAGTCAGGGACGGTTCTGTTGCTGACAGATTTCACTGAACCAAAGAGAGACGAGCTAAAGCTGATCAGACTGCTTTAATGCAGCAGAGTATCGTTTTCCCGCAGGAGTCGCAGTGCTGACCCAGTGAGGTTCTGCTGCGGTTCTGCAGGAAACCTGCAGCGTTGATCATCCGCCGCCTGTCAGGCAGCAGCAGATCAGGTAAAACTCCAGGCTTCAGAGAAACACGCTGCTGCAGAATCAGGAAGGTTATCTGGACACACGAAGGAATTTTTATGAGCCCTCGGTTGCATAACAACGCCGACTCGTCTGAATGCAGGTCGGGTCGTAAAAGTCGAGATAATGATGGACTTTCACTGCAACGCGCGGCGCTAACGGCTCGTCCTGACATCCAGAGACAGAAACAATCAGAATGAATCCCCTGGGGAGGATCAGAGCTGGCGGTGTGATTATTCACAGCCCAGCGGCTCGGATCAACAGAACCGGAGCAGGAACAGGTTCCAGCAGGAAACTGCTCCGAGGAACACTTTTAACCTTCGTCTGGCTGTTTTTATTATTAGTCAGAGCAAAGCTCTGCTATGGGAGCAAATATTTACTGAACAGCTTCTGCATCCAGGATGTGGAAATCCTGCTGCTCCCGGCCAATCAGCAGCCAGAATCAGCCTATCAGCAGCCAGAATCAGCAGCCAGATTCAGCCAATCAGCAGCCAGAAGAAGCAGCCAGAATCAGCCTATCAGCAGCCAGAAGAAGCAACAACTGATCAGATAAGTTTTTCAGACTCAAACCAGCCTGAAAATCAGAGCTGATTGGGAGTTGATGCCCTGCACAGGACGGTGAGGGGAGCTGAGATCAGGATCCGATCAATTATAGATTAGATAGATTATAACTATGAACCTGCTGCCAGGAGGTGAACATTGCAACAATTACTGGATTACACATTTTGAGTTCTTGGCCTCTGGTCTTGCAGCCATGGCTCATCAATGCTTTGCGCTGCACTTGCCTACCAAGATGGCGGTTCAGCGGCGTGGATCACTTCTGCTTCAGGCTTGTGGGAACTATGTGAATTTTTTCATGCTTTTGCTCAATCAACAGCCTGGCTGTTTAGGTAAGAGTTGTAATTCTTCTGTAAGCCTCATTCCTTCGTTTATTGTCAACTTGTCATTTTCTCAAAGTTTCTCTGTAAAACGAAGGAAATGGAACTTCAGCATAAACAGACTTCAGAATAAGAGCATGAAAATAATTGTTTAGCTTCCAAAATTTCAAAACAAATGTTGAACAAATGTTAAACTGAAAGTTTACAAAAATCCAAACAAATTAAGAATTTATCTGGAAAACTTAATTCAGGGAAGCTAAGCATGCTAATCGTTTTCAAAGTTAGCTAAAGCGCTAAGCAAAAAATTAGCCTCCAGCATTAGCAAAATTAGTGACGGTGTGCCGCTACTGCTATACCTTCAGTTATTGAGTCAAACAGAAAATGTTTCCATAATCAACCATCTGCCGTTTCAGAGGCTGTCAGAGAATATTTTTGTCTTTTTCAACTTTTTAAAGCAGCAACAGAGAACAGACGAGTTTGGGATCTAATGATGATCCAGCAGGTAAATGTTGCCAAAATCTAAATGTTGGGAAAACATGATGAAATCAGGAAGAGTTGATGTTTTTGGCAAACCATTTCTTATCAAAAAATTAAATTTTCCTTTATAGTTACAGATGGTTTCTGCCTGTTTCTGATTATCTTTTTCATCAACTCAACCAAAGAAATGAGAGCAAACTGGGTTTTTACACAAGAACCAGGCTGAAAAAGAAAACCTTCCTAGTTGAGCTCTGGGTTAAAGGAAGGTTTGTGGGTTTGGATCACTAGGAACTCAGTACTCAGAGATCATCTCAGGTTAATCGCAGCCTGGTTGTTGCCACTACGTCCATCATCGCGCTGCGTTTCAGCAGCTTGTTTCTGGGTGAGGACAGAAACCCGTTCCATCACCTACCGACGCCTTAATGACAGGCTGCTGCTGCGGTTCAGACCGCCGGAGGGCAGGGAGGCGTGGAACAGATATCTGATGGTTTCCACTCATTTAGCTCAGGTTGGGCCGACCTGTAATTAACGAGCCCAAACACATTCATCTGGAGCAGAGAGGAGGCCGGAAGAGGCTCCTCTGTTTGGGAACATCTGAAATGTGACGGGTTAGGAATCTGCTCAGCAATCACCAAGCTGCAAAAACTCCAGATGACAAAGATCCTGTCAGTTCCCAGCTGGAAACCAGCTAAAAGGCCCTTTCAGGTCAGAGGTCACGCTCTGCCTCCAGAGGAAGTGCAGTTTCTGTTCCTGAGTGACGAGGCAGGAGATGATGGATGGATCAGTGGTTCATCTTCAGCAGGACCTGAATTCTGCTGTCGGTTTCATGTCCACCTGAAGGTCCTGAGTCATGAACCGCGACTGAAGGATTCAGTCTGGAGGGGATCGTTGTCGAGCTTCTGTACCTCACAGGGAGTCAGCTGAGGTGGATCTGAATCTGAAATTTACCTTCTGAGGTTATCCAGGCAGGAAACCAGGTGAGCGCTGAGGAGTCAGCACTGAACTCAGGTCAGCATGATGCTCAGCTGGATGCTAAGGGTCTTCAACAAAAAACCTTCAGAAAATGAGCTCCAGATTCCTCCTCACTCCCATCCTCAGATGCATTCATTAGTCTTCCACTCATGGTAACTTGGCGATGCCAGCAGGGTTCGTGAACAGAAACGTTCAACAGGAAAATGTTCCTGTATACTAGTTTGACCAATCAACTTTGGTACAATGCAAAGGTTCCTTAACATAAAAAGAACGTAAAAACTGTGTTGGAAGGTCAGTTTCATGGGAAGGTGGAGAAGCTAACATGCTAGTAAAACGTGTGCTGATGGTGAATCCATCTGGGTCATTCTCAAAGGAATAGGAGGCCTGGAAGCAGAGGAGCAAACCACCTCGGAGGATTCTGCACAAAAGCCAGACGTTTGGTCCGTTCTTGGAGCGGATTCTGACGGGTCGCCTTCAAACACCATAGAATGCATAAAACTGACATCAAACAATACAAACACCTTCGAACCCCGTTAAAAAGTCACAACGTCTTTGGATTTTCTTTGGACTTTGACAGCTTTTCTTCCAAGTTTCGGCCCAGAACTTTGTTTTCAGAGGAACATCAGGTAAAGGAAAAACTTCAGTACCTCAGAGAACAGATGCTGGATGACAGCGGCCAGCGCCTCCACCTTGCGGTTCCCCTGGACCAGAAGCCTCCTTAGCTGGACGATGGCCTGGTTCTTCCTCTCCACCTGCTCTTTGTTCTGGTTCGGCTTCGCCGGCGCCGCTCCAGGTCGGGATGCGTGCTGCGGCCGGGGCCCGTGTTTAGGGCTGGACCGTGACCCGGTTCTGGCTTTGAGCCCTGGACCAGTGGGTGCAGCGGACCCAGATGTGGAGCTGGAGCCATCAGGGGTCGGGACTGGGAGAGCTGGTGTTCCTGGGCTGTTGGCATTCAGAACATCTGGTGCCTGAGGACAGAAAACGTCTGGATAAAATCCTTCGACCTGAACCAAAGCAGGCGGTGCTGCTGGACGTACCGGCTCAGCTGGGAGGTTCTGCTGGTTCTGCTGGTTCCCTGTGGTGATCTGGGAGCCGCCGCTCGCGGGTCTCGTCGCCGGCTTGTTTTTGTCCACTGCAAGAGAACGTCGAGGCGTTAGCGTCCGAGAAACGTTCAGCATGGCGTCCACACAAACCCAAACCCTCCTCCTCCAGACATGAGAGAGAAAACAACACGGCCGACCCGCCTGGTTCCGAGGAAACACGCCCCACGCTGCTCAGGCTCACACTGATGCATGATGGGAGACCGAGGTAATGATGGACGACATTAAGCAGTCCATTACCAGAGCAGAAACATTTAGAGCTTCCTCTGAATGCATCCATTTACCGATCGACCGTCGGCTCCTCAGGGTTCTGGTTCTGACTCACCGGCCGGGTGGAAACTGCAGCTGTCTGCAGATATCTGAGCTTCAAACGACATGAAACTGGACCGGGCTGATTAATTCCTGCAGCAGGACCAAAAGGTCCAAAAGCAGCTGATTGGATCAGAACCAAACAAACCACCATTTTGTCACAGTTTGATATTTCAGACAAAAACAACAAAACAGAGAAAAACAGCCATTAATCAAACTCACCAGTTCTGAGCTTCTTGCACCAATCTGGTGTTTTATAACCAAAACAACAGAGTAAATATATTTGTCTATTTATTCAAGGATTTAGCAGAAAAAAGGATTTTTGAAATGAAAATGTTTATCTTGTCGACATACAGCTTTCAATTAAAATGTGATAATTGACCTGTCACAATAACACGTCTATTAATTGTCCCAGAAGTTGGAGTGTGCTGTGGTGGCGCAGGGTGGGTTAGTCCTTGATGCAGCTGTCGCAGGTTCGATTCCCAGCCTTGGCAACCTTTGCTGCATGTCTTCTCCCATTACTAACTTTCCTGTTAATTAACTATCAAATAAAGGCCACTAGAGCCAAAACGATAAAAAAGTCCCAGAAGTTATTCCCTTAAATGATAATATTGTTGTTTTGAGACCATTTTCCAGTAATATGATGTTAAGAGCATAATAATGCAAGAACTTGTCGATAAACTTTAAATAGAAATGAATGTTTGAGAAGAGCAGAGAACGTTTCTCCATCTTTAGCATCAAGCTGCAGGTTTCCTCCCGGAGCTCCTCTAAATCAGAAGCAGAGTGAGACCTCTCACTCCTCTGGGATCTACGTTACCGTAGCTAGTGACTGAAACAGAGCTGATGATCATTTCTGTTGGTTCAGACTTTAAATCAAAAGCTGAGAAGCGTCTCCTTTAGTTTCAGACAAACACTGCCCCCTGCTGGCGGCCGCTGAGCAGGACAACATGGCTCAAGCCTGCCGTTTCTCTACGGTTTGGTTATTTTAGGATCAATGTGAATCGATCCTAATCGATCATTTACTAACAGTTTCATCCCTCATTCAGGGATTCTGGACCGGGTCAGAACCGGACCAGACGTTCAAGCGGAGAGCTGTCAGATTTAACAACACACCTTTGATTGCTCCAACAGACACAAAGAATCCTTTTGATAATGAACAGAGAAACACATTGACATCCAGAAATCTCTTCAATATGAGCCATAAACCATTACTAATTAAGATCAGCAGCTTTTCATAATGAGCTGCTGCTTTTCTGCTCTTCCCCTTGTGACTGATGAGCAATGGTGGCACTGGGCACCGCTAACTACAAAGCTAGCTGCGCTGACTGTAAACCAACCAGAAACACTAGTTCAGCTAACAGTAAAGCAGATGATTGACTCTGTTGGTTCTGAATAAATCTGATGTTTTACTTCTTCTAAACTGAAGGAAAATCTGTGTGAAAATATGAAGTTTGAGTTTGTTGAGGGGAAAAATGTTCCAGTCTTATTAAAAACTGTGAGCCATTTTTATCCAGATTTTACTGTAATCTTCACAAAAAGCTTCAGAAAACCTGGATAATGATGCAGTCCGGATCAAAGCATGAAACCTGGACAGATGGGAGGTTAAAGCAGGGGGTCCAAAGTGGGTCCTGGAGGCCCGGCATCCTGCAAGTTTTATTCTCTGCCTGGTTTAACGCACCTGGATCAAATGATCCAGGTGCTCAGGAGTTCTTTTCAGGGCTCTTTTTAGAGCCCTGAAAAGAACATCGACATGCTGAGGACGTTGTTGCTACCACCAGAGAGAGAACTGGAACATGCAGGATGCCGGGCCTCCAGGACCCACTTTGGACCCCCTGGTTTAAGCACTTCATGTAGGAAGGTGTGCTGAGGTGAGTTAGTACCTGGAGCCTCTCTGGCTGAAAGGCAGAGCTGCTGAGCCCAGACTGGAGGAGAGACCAGACAGTTAGCATGCAGGGCCGACAACACGACGAAGAGCGAGGAAAACCAGGGAGCAGGAGGAGGAGGAGGAAGAAAAGCAGGAGGAAGAGGAAGAGCAGGAGGAGAAAGTGAAGAAATAGGAGGAGGAAGAGGAGAAGCATCAGATGAGCCTTCAGCTTTAAACACTTTGCTTCTCCTTCATGAACCGCTAAGCGACGGTTCGTCTGCGGCTTCAGCAGCATTAAGGTTACATCACTATTATTATCACTGTTACTGTTCTGGTGGTTCTGTTGGACCCAGTACGATCAGAACCGTTCAGAACTTCCTGCCAACGGAGCAGCTGGATGATCTGACTGCAAGCGGAAACACAGCGGCGCCTGTTACCACGGTAACAGGCGTGCTCTCCATGACCCGTTTGCATCCGACCGGACTGAACGGTTACCTAGCAACAGCTTCCTTTCTGTCCTGGTTTTTACCTGGACGGCGACGACAGGAAGGAGAGCCAGAAGTTTACATACACCTGATAAAACGACACGCCCAGTTTTTGTTCCTTCGGTCCGAAGCCGGATCAGAACCAAACGACTCTGGTTTCACGTCAGAAGTTTCCCAAAAGGCTCATTAATTAGAGAATCTGTTTTTTCTTCCTGCAGTAAATCAGCACCACACAGCATGATGCTGCCACCGCCGTACTTCAGTCAGGTTGACACAAGCATCCCTGATTCCCCTCCAGATGTGACGTCACACCCGAACCGTCCAGTCCAGTTTCAGACGTTTCTCCCTGCAGGTTCCAAACTGCAACCTGGCTGTTTAAGTTGGTTTCAAAATGTTCTGAGAAAGTTTAAATTCAGCTAAAAAATACTCAACTTCTTTCCTCAGTAACTATTTCCACACCGAAGAGGGTTTATAGGTGACCCGGCTGATGGGAAAAGATGCGTTTACTGATCAGAAAAAGATAAAATTATCAAGTTTCTGACTCAAGAAAAATAAATTTCTTTAATGCATCTGAAGGAAAATATCCCAGTTTTCTGCAGTGACAGTCTAACTTTCTAAAACTTGCTCCAGTAACAGATTATTTCAGTTCATATTTATTTATAAATTTGTTTCTACTTAAAAATCCTAAGTTTACCAATTATAAGAGAAAACCTTGAGATTAGAAAACCGTCTAGAATCTGGATGAATTGTAGGAAAGTTATTTTAATATTCAGGGATTAATGTCATTAAATCTTAGAAATGATTTAGATCAAACTGATTTTTACATTTCAGTGTAAAAATATAAAATAAAAATTATATAAATGTTGAACCAGCAGCTTCAGATTTGAAAATAAAAACATCTCCAGCGTAACGACCTGTTCTGGGCCGTGGGATTATAATCCAGCAGCAGATTACGGGCCGCCTCGGCTGCAGCTGGATGACTAAACTGACCTACATCCAGCGGGGAAACGGGTCTGTGGATCCCGACCCAGAAAACACGCAGCGGCGGCCAAACACGTGCCGCCGTGCTCAGCTGGACGAATCCTCCCAGAGAGGAGCCGTTTTGAACAGAACCGGGTCCATCTGGGCCAGAACCCAGCCGGAGCGGTCCAAACACGGCTCTTAATCCAGACGAAATGTTCAAGATGGAGGAATTAACCACTAATCTGGATGAGAAACATGAAATCAGATGGGATCTGAAATATTTGGTTCTGACCAGAACAAACAATGATTTACCGTCCAGAACCAGAATTTCTTAAAGATCCAGTTTACAGTTAAAGGGCCGGTATCGCGTAAAATCAGTGTTTTTATCTTTCCATCATTTTAATGTTTTTCCCTAATCAGAAATCCTTTAATCTCCATGGCAACGGGGTGCTGTGGAGGCGCAGGGGTTCAGCACAACCCACATATGGAGGCCTCAGTCCTCGACGCAGCTGTCGCAGGTTCGATTCCCGGCCTGGTGACCTTTGCTGCATGTCTTCCCTCTTCTCTCATTACCCACTTTCCTGTCAATTAACTATCAAATAAAAAATAAATAAAGCCAATAAAACCTTAAAAAAAAAATCTCCATGGCAACCAGTCAGCTAAAAGCCTGGTGGACCTAGCCCCGCCTCCCAGGCACAGCTCCTCCCCTGCAGCTCCTTCAGACTAGCCAGCAGCAATTAAACAGCTGCTGAGCTCATTACAGGAGCTGCTGCTCAGAGCAGCACTGGTAAAAATGCTAAAGGGTTAATAGAGGAGCCATGTTGGGACGACTTCCTGGAGGCGGAGTTTCAGAAAGAGCAGGAGCTTTTAAAGAGACAGAGGCCCAATTTCAAGTCGTTAAATCGTCAAATATCTTTTAGGTCATATTTGACACATATAGCATCTTAACTGACAGTAACATAGTTACATGATTCCGCTATAAAATGGCCGCCATGTGCCTGGAAAACACCGGCCCTTGGTGCTTTAAAATATAAAGAAATGTCTGAACTCAGGGCATTTTCAGACATTAAGATTCATCTACACCTTAAAGATTGTTTGAAAACTATGGAGAGAAATTTGTTCCAATATTATTGAAAGCAAATAACACATGTAAAAAATGTAAAGAAAAAAATGCATTTTAAAAATAAAACTTTGTAAATTATTCTCAAACGTTGTTTTTTTTCCTCCTGGGATTAAACATGGCTGCCCAGAGATTAGCCAATCTGCATCAGATTAAAACTGTTTGGCTCCTGAGATTTCTCTAAACAGAAACAGAAACTCTGTTTTCTCCAGAGCGGTGACTGAGGAAGAGGAGGAGGCGAAGGACGGAGCGCGTCCTGTTCATGTCGCATGGCGCCGCTGAAACAACCGGCGGCCATCTTTATTCGCTGCTGAGCCACTCGTGCAGAAAGCGTCCACGCTTGTCTGCGTGAACACAACTGACAGGCAGAGCTAAAGGGACGATCCACACAATACTGCAGGCAACAATGGCTGCCGAGGAAGAGGAGGAGGAAGGGCAGGAAGGCTAGGGGTTAGACTGACATCACAAAGAGTGAGAGGAAGAGGATGGCTGGCTCATGATGAAGATGAGAGGAACGAAACCAGACTGGGACAGATTGGGATAAACTGGGACAGACTGGGATAAACTAAGAAAACATGAAACAATAACAATGAATCACCTCAGAGAAACTTGGACAAAAAAGGACAATTTGGGGAAAAGTGGAACAAACTGGGAAATGCTGAAATCTATGAAAGTGACAGAGAAAAGGACGACGAGAAGAGGATGAGACAGAGGACAGCAGTTGGATAAATGGATGTTGATTGGATGGTTGGATGGTGGTTGGATGTTTGGATGGTGGTTGTATTGTGGTTGGGTGGTTGAATGGATGATGGTTGGATGATGGCTGGATGATGGTTGGGTGGTTGGATGGATGGTGGTTGGATGATGGCTGGATGATGGTTGGATGGTGGTTGGATGGATGGTGGTTGGATGACGGTTGGGTGGTGGTTGGATGGTTGGATGGTGGTTGGGTGGTGGTTGGGTGGTAGTTGGATGGTGATTGGGTGGTTGGATGGATGGTGGTTGGGTGATTGGATGGATGGTGGTTGGGTGATTGGATGGATGGTGGTTGGGTGGTTGGATGGTGGTTGGGTGGCGATAGGGTGGTGATTGGGTGGTGGTTGGATGGTGGATGGATGGTTGGATGGTTGGATGGTGGTTGGGTGGTGGTTGGATGGTGGTTGGATGGTGGTTGGATGGTGGATGGATGGTTGGATGGATGGATGGTGGTTGGGTGATTGGATGGATGGTGATTGGGTGATTGGATGGTTGGCCGGCCGGGTCCAGACCTGCGTGGAACACCACGGTGTTTTTCCTGCATCCTGACAGAAGCTGCAGGTTTCGGAAAAGTCCTTTAGCCGTCAGCTTCACATGGAAGTTGGACAGCGAGAGTCTGGGAGACCAGAGCATCGTCTCGCTTCTGGGTCGTCTCCGGGTCGTCCCTGGTCGTCCCTGGTCGTCCTCGTACCAGGAGGATTCAGGTCCTCAGGATAAATCAGCACCAAGGTTGTTTCCTCCCTCAGATGAAGAAACGTTCAGCCAAGATAAACCCGGGGTTCCGACCGACTGGGTCTTCGTCCGTGTTTCTGCTTTCGCCAAGTGGGTCCAACCGAAACCGAGTGTCTCAGATTCATGCAGGAATCAGAGTCCATAAATCTTCCAGCTGCTCTTCGTCACATCGAAGCCACAGAAAAACAGGAAAAACACAAACGTACGACGAAGAGGAGGAGGAGGAGGAGGAGGAGGAGGAGGAGGAGGAGCGTTTCTGTCATACGACTCAGAGAGGAGGGAGAAAATGGCACCAAAGAAGGTCGACTTCTTCTCCTCCGTCGCTCAGGTGGAAAAACAAGAAGAAAAGAGGGAGAGAAACGGAGATGGAGGAAGAGGAAATCCTCTCTGTGTTCCCTCAGAGTTTGTTTCTCAATTCACACAAAGACGAGCGCGTCGGCCACCCCTCTGCTGCTGCTCTGCTGGGCAAACACAGGGAGGAGGAGGAGCAGGAGGAGAGAGAGGATGGAGTAATCTCCCTCCACTTTCCCTTAAAGAGCCATAGATAAATCAAACTGGTGATGAAAGGAGCTCAGAGGAGACTGAACACACACACACACACACACACACACACACACACACACACGCACACACACACACGCATGCACGCGCACACACACACACGCGCGCCTCTGCCAGCAGCAGGTTGAGTAGAAAAGACCCAAACCAGGCGACGGATCAGTAAAACTCTTCAAGGGACAGAGTGGACATGAGGACAGAGTGGACATGAGGACAGAGTGGACATGAGGAGAGACGGACGTCCTCATTTATTACTTAGTAACTAGTAATCTAACATGACTATTCCTGCTCCAGTAATCAGATTACAGTCAGCCATTAAAGTCACTCCTTACTGTTATTTTCCTCAGTAAACGGATCTATTGTTGTTTTCATCTCGGATGAAAAACCAGCAGACAAAAACGATGGAGGGAGCAGAGACGGGAGCGTTGTCTACCAGAAAAACATTAAATATTTAGTTGATGTCATCGCTAACGACGACGACATCAAGGTCACAAAGTGCTGCTGTTACCGACTTAAAAATACTGGAGACAGAAAAACTAGAGCACGAAAAATCCCCCTAGTGGAGAATGGAGGAACTACTGGGCAAAGTTTTATATTTTGTGATAATTTATACATTTAAACACCATTAATTGTACTTTATTGTAAAAAAGAGAAAGCAGAAATCCTGTCATGATAAGAAATTTATCACGGTAAATGATAAATGATACGAGGAGCCACTATAATCGATCCCAGAGCAGGCTTACTAGCCGATTACTGATCCATAGATCCCAGCCACTTCAATAAAATAACACTTGCAAAAAAATTACTTTCAAAAAATGTCTTATTGTATTTACATTGTTTTTAGGTTCAAAATTAATATTTAAAATTTAAATATTAAAATCTAACATGTTTATTGTAAACATTTTTTACAGAATGAAATCAGCTCATATCAGCTGCGTATCAGGAGCTGCTCGGCACCAGATGGACAATAATAACCCATAAAACCAGACAGCTTCCAAAATACTGCATCGATATTTGAATAAAACTCTTGGAGTCACAACACGGCTCCGTCAACATGACAGAACAAGACCCACCAGGTGGTGGCAGCAGAGAGCTGCGACTAAAATTCTGGAGCTAGCCGTTAGCGAGACGCCGCGAACATATTGAACAAGATCTGATTACACACACCTTGTTGAAGCAGGAAAACCGGCTTCAACAAGCAGCCAGAGATATTATGGGATGGATTAGATCAGAGCAGATTCATGGGTTAGAATGGCCTAGTCAAAGTCCAGACCTGAATCCACCTGATGTTAACAGATATTCTCCATCCAACCTGACTCAGGAATCTGATCCAGCAGGTCCCAGCTTCAAACCAGCGCCCCCAGCTGGCAGAGGGCGTGGCTTCACCTGCAAGGTTTATAAACTTTTAATTGCTGCATGTTTTTAGATTCCTTCACATTAAAGTTCAGTAGAAGAAAAAAACCTAATGAGACTTTAAACTGCAGACGGGTGGATGGTAAACGGAGCTGCATTCGCCTCAAAGAATCCATAAAGTTTGACTTCAATCCAGACAAAAACAGAAAACCACAGAGAGCCTTTGAAGTCCTCAGCCAATCAGAGCCAGGCACGCTGCTGCACGTTTAAGGCGTTAGCAAGGCGGCGGAGCTGCGACGACGCTGACGGCGAGTCCACAAGGAGGCCGGGGGGTCACTGCAGACGGACTGCAAGCGGCCCAAAAATACACAATAAACACGTTTAAACGCCAATAACATGCAGGAACAAAAACAACGGAACGGATTCAGATCAGAGTTTAAAACCAGCAGATTAAAGGAGGATTTCTCATATTCAGGATCGTCTGATATAAAAACTAAATGTTTATTAGTATTGCAGCTCCACTTCAGCCCAGTTTAATTACAGCTTCCTGGTTCCGACCCGTTTCTGTGGTTCAGCTCAAATTCAAAGGAATTTGCTGCTCACAAATAATCACGGAGAAACATTCACAGTCATCATAATCCAGATTATTAAAACTGCCCTAATCTAGAGACTTTTAGAAATTATGACAATTTTTTTCATTTCCTCTCAGATAATAAACTTAAATATTAACTTTAGCTTTAATATAGTTACCTCCATACTCAGCACTTAATATTTAGCTCAAAGCTAAATTTTAAGCTTCCTAATTAGATATTTAGTTTGTTAGCTTAATGCTAAATATTTAGCTTGCTATCTAGATATTTAGTTTGTTAGCTTAATGCTAAATATTTAGCTTGCTAACTAGATATTTAGTTTGTTAGCTTAATGCTAAATATTTAGCTTGCTAACTAGACATTTAATTTGAAGTTAATTTTTAGTTTGCCAACTTAATATTTAGCTCCAAACTAAATAGTTAGAAAGCTAAATATTAACTAGTCCAGATGAAGGTTCTCGTGTTGCTACATTATTGCTGTTTCCATGACAACAACCCGTTTCTGGAAGCCCCGCCCCCTGCCTCTCAGGTGGCTTACCTGTGCTGTTCAGGCGACTGAGCCGGGTCGAGCCGTTCCTCTGCAGTGGGGGCTTCGCCGACCCGGACGGCGCCGCCTTCGCCACCGGCTGGCTGCCAGGAGTTCTGATGGAGTTCTGGTTGGTGCCAGTCGGGCTCTTCAGACCTGCAGGTCCAACAGAGGAGACGTCAAACACCATCACCTCTGACTGGAGTCAGAACCGGACCCGTCAGAACCGGATCAATCAGAACCGGACCCGTCAGAACCGGACCCGTCAGCTGCACTCGTCTCTGCAGAATCAGCCAGTTCTGCTCCGACGGTCCCACCTGTTCTGGATCACATGGTTCTGACCCAGACACAAACATCTGCCCGGCAACCAACCCAACTGATAATCCCCCAAGGGTCAAAGGTCATATCAGGAGGGAGGATCATCACCGCTGCAGCCTTCGCCATGAAATCAGTCCTGATTTCAACTCTGAAACCAGAACCAGAACCAGAACCAGAGCGATCCTGGCACTTCGTTCTGCTGGTTTTACCAGACCTGGAGGTTCTGCCTTCCTGTCCCGGTTTAAAGCCTCCTCACCTGTCGTCGCCCTGGCCTGCAGAGACGGCGCTCTGCCCCTCATGGCGGCCGCTGGAGGCTTGGGGGCGGAGCAGGACGAGCCGTCACTGGGAGCACTGGTGCTGCTGCAGCCTCTGCTGGGCGGCTCATCGGGTTTCGACCCGGCAAGAGATGGAGCTGAAGGAGAGAAAATGCTTCAGGTTCAACTAGCATCACATTCCTCCATTTTCATTCAGGTCTCATTTCATTCTAAAAAACCTTCGCTGGTCTTAAAGGGCCAGTAGTCTCTGTTCTCCAGACACGTGGCGGCCATTTTATAGCATGATCAAGTAACTATGTTACCTTCTCATAGTTGCATCAAATATGACCTGGAAGAAATTTAGGTCTTTCTGCTTTAATGCCTTGAAATTGGGCCTCCGTCTCTTTAAGAAACTCCTCTGTCTGAAGCTCCGCCTCCAGGAAATCATCCAACATGGCTCCTCTATTAACCCTTTAACGTTTTTTACCAGTGTTGCTCTGAGCAGCAGCTCCTATAATAGCTCAGCAGCTCTAGCTGTTTGCTAATTGCTGCTGGCTAGTCTGAAGGAGCTGAGAAGGGGAGGAGCTGCGTCTCGGAGGCGGGGTTAGGCCCACCCAGCTCCATTAAAATGTTTGTTACAACAGAACCCGTCAGAATCAGAACCTTAAAACTGCTTGGAAAACACAAAGCATCAAATTTAGAACCAGTTCAGAACCACAAGTCCGGCCTAAAACGGACCGAAGAGGAACTAGAGTTCAATTTTATCAACTTTTTATTTTATTAACAAAAGGCAGATATTATGGCTTTTCTTTAATAAAAACATTTGCTTATTTTTTTCCAATCTGTTGTCCAAATTTAAAATTGCAATTTATTTTTCTTTAATTGAATTTCAACATGAAGCGTCTTTTTTTGTTGTTTTTCTTCTTGACTCTCAACCTGGAAGAAGGTAGATGTTGCATCTCAGGTGAATGTTCCTGTTTCCAACCACAGAACCAGAACCAGAACCAGAACCCGACAACACGGCCAGTCTGATCGGAGAGCATGAATCACGCTGATCCATCTGTGTGGAGGTGTTTCAACACCTCCGCTGCTCTCAGGGCCAGCATCACCATGGTAACCAGCTGCTCTAACGCAGTCTGGTTTCCGTGACAACCCGATCACACCATCAGAAACTTGTCGGTGTGTGAAAAGAGAAAGTAAAAAAGATGTTTACAAGATCAACTCCATTCCTGGAGGAGGAAAAGGCAAAATATACGAATAAAAACCTTCACTGAAACTGACCTCTATCTGACCTTTACCTGTCAGTAAAGGTCAGATAGAGGTCCTTACTGTCAGTAACCTTTACCTGTCAGTAAAGGTCAGGTTACTGACAGTAAAGGTTACTGACAGTAACCTTTACCTGTCAGTAAAGGTCAGGTTACTGACAGTAAAGGTTACTGACAGTAACCTTTACTGTCAGTAACCTTTACTGATATCCATATAAATGATGGATATCTAAATATCCATCATTTAGGTATTCTTGTTCAGTTCATGCTATGTACTAATATTTACTTTTGACTGATTTTGCTGTTGAAAGGCTAATATACAAACAGAACATAACGTATTAAAATAAGCCAGATGTTATCCAAATTAAAATAAAATGAGATAAACTAAACTGATTTTTTACTAATATTAACAAGAATATATCTATTTTCTTTCAATTGTAAATACAACAGAACCAAAATAAGCTAAACTAAAATAATATGAGTTCATCAGGATGGTAACTAAATGAATCGTAAGCTGTACAGTAAGATAAGGTCATTTAAAATAACACAAATATAGATTGGGCAGGTTAAATTAATCTAATATAAAGTAAATAAGACAGATTACGCCAATGTAAGATTAGGTAAAATAAGGTAAGATAACATGAACAAATGTGAGCAAAGGGCAAGCTAAGGTAAAGTTAGAATGAGTTAAGAAATATTAGCTAAAGATACAGTAAGGTAAGTTTACATTAAGCAAATATTAGCTAAAGTAGGCTAAGGTAAATGCTATCGTATGGAAGGCTAAGCTAAGTTCATCAAAGGTAAACCAAACGAAGTTAAGTACAGGTAGACTACAATGAAAACAAGGTATGCTAAGACAGGCTAAGGTGAGCAAAGCTAAGAAAAGCTAAACTAAACGCAGTTAAATAAAGTTAAAGTTGAAGCTAAAGTTTGTGGCTAACCTGAAGCAAATGCAGCTAAGCTAAGGTTTGCTAAAACATTTAAAAACCTCATCTTACATTTGTACGTCTAATCTAGCCATATGCTAGTCCTGAACAGAGCAGTAAATTAGGAAAAACTCAACTGAGATTCCTGTCAGAGCGAGCGAAGCGTCTTCTTTCACCTGAGCACCTGATACTTACCTGTTTTCAGGTAATCTTTGGGAATCGCCCCAAAACCTCCTCTGCATCAGGATTTTTCACAGATATGGAAACTAAATGTTTCTTTCTTTCTGGAAGTTATACTTTCTCTGAACTAAAGAGGAACAGGAAGTCATTTATAGAGTGCAGCAGTGCTCAGACACCAGCTCTGGATCTCTACCACATGTGACCTCTGACCCCAACTTGCTCACATTCCCGGTCTCTGCAGGGTTGGCGCAGATGATGACAGTGTTATTTCACTCCAGCAACCCGACTGTTTTACATCTGTCCCGATTAAATGGGGGCAGAGACGCAGGAAGTCCAGAGGGAGACAGGAAGTGTGTGTGGAAGCCCCGCCCCCTCTCACCTTTGCTGCTGGCCACGTTGTTCTCGCTGCTCCCCAGAGACGAGGAGCTCAGCCCGGCCGGCACGCCTTTCACAGGAAGCTTGGAGGCGGCGGGAGCAGGTGGTCGCCATGCCGACCCAGGGGCTGACTGCTGATTGGATGATGGTTTGGGAATGGAGGCGGTGGGACTGTGAGCGACTCCTGATGCTCGAGGTTTGGGAATACCTGGGAAGCAAATAGAACGACCCGGCTTAAAGAAAAGAACAAGACAAACAGAGAAACAAATCCGACTTTCTCCGACAATGAAGCTGCAGACATTATGAAAATGTTTCAGCTGCTGCTTGACTTACTGGAAATCACTGTCAAGAATCAACATCAGCTGTATCTAGCAAGCTAAACATTTAGCTAAAGCTAAACATTTAGCTTGCTTACTGAATATTTAGCTCAGTTGTATACTGACTTTCCTTGCTAACTTAAAGCTTTGTTAATAAACTAAATATTTAGCATGCTAATAAAATATTTACACCAGGTTCATTCATTTGTAATATTTACAAATGAATGAACCTGGTGAAAATATGACCTTGGAAATTGAAACCCCATTTATCTCCTCTTATGACTAAATATCCCAAATTATTGCTGTTAATTTTTAACTGTGTAACATTAACAGCACCCCATAAACATCCATCCATCATCCATCCACCCATCCATCCACCATCCACCCATCCATCATCCATCCATCCATCACCCATCCATCATCCATCTATCACCCATCCATCCTTCATCCATCCATCACCCATCCATCCATCACCCATCCATCCATCACCCATCCATCATCCATCCACCCATCATCCATCCACCCATCATCCATCCATCCATCATCCATCCATCATCCATCCATCATCCATCCATCCATCATCCATCCATCATCCATCCATCATCCATCCATCATCCATCCATCCATCATCCATCCATCATCCATCCATCCATCATCCATCCATCCATCATCCATCCTTTATCCATCCATCCATCACCCATCCTTCATCCATCCATCCATCATCCCTCATCCATCCATCATCCCTCATCCATCCATCATCCATCCTTCATCCATCCATCCATCATCCATCCATCAACCATCCATCCTTCATCCATCCATCCATCATCCCTCATCCATCCATCATCCATCACCCATCCATCCATCATCCATCCTTCATCCATCATCCATCATAAATCCATCATCCATCCATCCATCATCCCTCATCCATCCATCATCCATCACCCATCCATCCATCATCCATCCATCATCCATCCTTTATCCATCCATCCATCACCCATCCTTCATCCATCCATCATCCATCCATCACCCATCCATCACCCATCCATCCATCATCCCTCATCCATCCATCATCCATCCATCACCCATCCATCCATCATCCATCCTTCATCCATCATCCATCATCCATCCATCCATCATCCATCATCCATCCTTTATCCATCCATCCATCACCCATCCTTCATCCATCCATCCATCATCCATCCTTTATCCATCCATCCATCACCCATCCTTCATCCATCCATCCATCATCCATCCTTTATCCATCCATCCATCACCCATCCTTCATCCATCCATCCATCATCCATCCATCACCCATCCATCC
>NW_006800420.1:78839-95050 GCF_000485575.1 Poecilia formosa
TCCATCCATCCACCCATCATTCATCCATCCATCATCAATCATCCATCCATCCACCCATCATTCATCCATCCATCATCAATCATCCATCCACCCATCATTCATCCATCCACCCACCCATCATCCATCCATATATCATCATCCATCCATCATCCATCCATCAATCATCCATCATCCATCATCAATCATCCGTCCATCATCCATCCATCCGTCCATCATCCATCCATCCGTCCATCATCCATCCATCCGTCCATCATCCATCCACTTCAGGATCAAACACGTTCCAGGAACATTTTTCTGTGACCTTTTTGTTCTCCAAACCTTAAATCCGTTCTGACATTGAGGACTCAAAGCCACACTGAGTTTCCTTCGTCCAGCTCTTCCTGTTAGTGCATCCTAAAGAGTCCAGTAGGTCCAGTTTGTCTATCATTCTGTACTGGGACAGGTTGTGGTTCCATCAGCTGATGCTGGTTTTTAATGTAGCGGAAGATCAGATTCCCCCAAATTCCTCAAAATCCTTGAATGTTGATTGTGTAGAAACGGAAATATGAAAAATTCTTCCAATGTTTTTCTGAGGAATTTCATTTTTATTCAGTTCAATTATTTTCTCACACGTTTGTTGTCAAAGCAGATTCCCAGAAGACCACATGGATCAGGACAGCAAATAAAAACCTGGATGTTTTGTCTTCTAGGAGTTCCTTTGTCCCCTCTGAGCTTTTGTTTTGTTGCTCTGACTTGTTTGTGGGACCAAACTGTGGTCTGATGCTGAACTTTATTGTTCCGTAGGAAAAAACATGTGTTGTGGACTCAGAAAGGAGGCGTTTAAACTTTTCACAGAGTTAAATATAAGTTTAAATTACAGCTGACAAACCAGCAGACAGGACTGGTCTTTCTGAAGCCGGATGGTTTACAGTGAAAGAACTGTGCAGCACTGCGTCACTCGTCATTTCTGCAAACTGATTCACACATTCTTTCCAAAGACCGAGGCGGAGAGAATCCCTGAGAGAAACAAAGGCCTCCGGCTCCTCACAGCCAGACCAGGAGGAGGGAAGACGCTGCGGACATCAGACCGCCACCGACTCTGTGGGGGAAAACGCTTGGAGCAAAAACCTTCCGGGTTTCAGAACGGTAAAACCAGGAACACTTTGTCCTGCAACTTCCTGTCACAACACAGAGAATTACCTCAAAGGAAACTAAGAGAAAATTCACAGGAACAAAAGATGAAAAGAACTACAAACCTAACAAGAGGATGGATGAGATACTAAATATTTCACAAAATCGCAACAAAAAACCAAACAAATCCAAGAAAAATCAACATCAGTCCATCCATCAATCAGTCCGTCCATCCATTCATTCATTCATCCATCGCCTTCAGGTCCAAGAAGCAGCAGGTTCAGGAATCATTAACCAGTTTCTCATGTGGATCTCAATGAGTTTCCTATTGGAGAGATCAGAGTTTTCCTGGACCCCCAGGTCCAATCGGCTGCAGCTCTGCACCGGATGCTGGAGTTCCTGCACTCATCTCTACGGCTGCATTCTCCACACCAGTTCAACCAGACTCCAGTCCGCTCCGACCCGCTCCTGCCCAGCTCCGGTCCGCACCAACTCCACTCCGGTCCGCTCCGGCCCAGCTCCGGTCCGCTCAGACTCCGGTCCGCACCAACTCCGGTCCAGTCCGGTCCGCACCGACTCCGCTCCGGTCCGCTCCGGCCTGACTCCGGTCCGCTCCGACCCGGCTCCGGTCCACTTTAATCAAACTCCAGTTTGTTTTCCTAGAAACTCCGGTTGGTGAGGTGTGAATGCTAAGCTAACTCTGGTTCTCCAAACCTCGGTCTGGCTTCGGCTGAAGTGAACTCTGGTTCGGTTTGAATGTGAACGCCAAGCGGACCGGAGACCGCTCCAAAAGCAGGAAGTGGACTACAGAGCAGGGCATTCTGGGTAAAAACAACCAAAACAAACATGCTAGGCTAGCGTTAGTGGAAGAAATGGCTCGTGATCTTTAACCAAAGACTAAAGAGAAATCCTCCAACCGCTAAAATCTGATTTGATCCATTTGCTTATTATTAATATTTCCTCCTTTAGCCGAGCAGTTTAGTTCCATGTTGATAGTTTAGGTTTTAATGCGTGAATATATTTTCATACATTATTCTCTGTACAAAGATTCCTGATAATCAGGTAGTTTAACTAAATTAATTCTAACTTCACTTAAAACAATAAATTAATGATTACAAGTCAAACATTGCTGTCAGTTCTTGCTGTAAAACAGAACCCAGAGGAACCTTTACCTGGACTTTGTGCGAACGCAGAGCGTTAACTGCTGCTCGCTCCTTTCAGCCGGATCAGAACCACCCAGAGCAGGAAACATCTGGCTCTGTTTGGGTTCGGAGCAGCTGGGTTGGGTTACCTCAGGAATCACAGTTGGGTAAGAGCTGAATCACAACACGTCCAGCGTTGACACACACAAACACTGCAGCTTCATTACCGTCCCGCCAGAACCAGAACCGCTACCCACATAGCCTCCAACCCGACTCCACCTGGTGAAATCACAAAAGACTCGAGAATCTCCTCCGAGTTTTTACTGTGTACAAGTCCAGGTCCAACAGAACAGACCCAGAATCCCTCAGTCCGACGTCACGCAGCGAAACATGAAGAAACAAAACCTCAGGATTATTTCACTCAGTTAGCAGAAAATAATTGAAGACAAAACAACCTCCAGAGACAGACCAGCTAAAACTGAAGAAATGCTTAAATGGAAGATACGCTAAGCTAAAAAGGAAGTTATACCAAGTTGAGTTAAACTGAAGTGATGCTAAGTTACGTTAAAATGGAAATTATGCTAAACCAGAAGCTACAAAAATGAGCTAAAACTGAAGTTACGATAAACTTGCTAGCATAACGTCTCTGGTTGCCTTCTGTGTTGTTGATTTAGCATTTTGTTGGCCCTTCTGGGCCACCATAAAACCTTTCCATGGTTTCTGATGGTTTTCTATGAAGAAACACTGAAGCGTTTTGCTTGTACATTAATGCGTCACTTCCTGGTAACAGCAGCCCTGAAACTCTCTCTGTGCTTCAGTTCAGGTTTTCAGAGTTCGGCAACGTAAATCCGTCTTGAAGCTGAATGAAAACGGACGGATCGGTTTTCCAGATTGGATCCCTGCAGCCTGGCTCTGCTGTGGTGGCAGCATCATGCTGAGGGCTCGGGTCGTCTCGACACAGATCAACATGATCAGAACCAGATCATCTCAGTTTCCGTCTTCACCAGGCTGAGGAAGACATCTGGACGGGACCGGATCCGCTGGACTGCAGGGCAGGCAACCAACAGGTCCAAACTCAAAGCCGACTCACAGAAAAGAACCAGACTGGTGGAAATCCCCGTCCGAGGTCCAGAGGCGTCCGCTTGTCCCACCAGAACCAGGACAAACGGCTCATTGTCCTCCAGAGGGGGACGTTCAGGACAAAGACTAGCTTTCAGACGGAGACGGCCCAAAGGCAGCGTTTCCCAGCCGGACCTGAGGTCCGTTCAGCGAGTCAGAACCAGATCCGGGCTTTTACCACAGAGGCAAAGAGCTGCAAGACGGACGGACTGAGACACGGACAGATGGACGTCCTCTGAGACGAAGAGCTGCAGGAAACAGAAACTGTCCGACCCAAAGCTGTTGGAGCGGTTCTGGACCCGGTTCCAGATACGGCAGTTAGAGCGGAAAACTCTCTGCGTGTGCAGCTGGATTTACACCTCACACACAAACACACACACACACACACACACACACACACACAGAAACACAAACACACACACGCCCGCGTGCGGCTGCCAGGAGGAGACTCACCCTGGTTCTGGTTCCTGGCTGCGGGTCCGTCAGCCTCTGCCCCGGCGCTGTCCGGTCCCGGCCCCCGGTCGGGCCGGCCGCTGCGTCCCGGCGGCCTGGAGGCGGCCCTCTGCAGGAAGAGCGGATGTTTAGCCACGGCGCTCCAGCCCAGCGGCCCGGAGCGGCGCACCGACACCAAGGCGTCGGCCATTCCAGCCGGAGCGGAGCCGAAGACGAGGAAGACGAGGGGGAGGAGAACTGGGACGGCGCAGAAGCTACACGCAGAGGGAGGAAAGTTTCTGCCCCCCTCTATAAACACATGGAGAGTCTGGAGGCCTGGCCTCCGTCTCCTGGAGGAGCAACCCCCGACCCGCCCCCATCGGGTCAGAACCGGGCCTGATTCCTGCAGATTACTGCAGCATACCAGCCGTCCTGTGTCGACACGCTCCCTGCAGCTGCAGCTCGCTCCGAGCGCGTGCAGCAGATCGGTTCTGGTACCGGAGCGGCTGCTGGTTCCGAGTCCAGACTGAACATCTGATCCGGACCACCTGAGCCAGAGCTGATCCAGAACCAGAACCGGTTAAGAGTTCAGCAGGAGGCGGTTCTGGTTCAGCCTGTCTGTCTCAAACATCAAAACTTTGACCCAAATTATCACCATGGAGACGTTTAGCTGGACCCGCTTCCTGTGTCAGAAGTATGAGCGGTTCTGAATCTGGGACTCCAGGGAGTTCTGCTGCTGTCGGGTCGGGGTGTACCTAGTTTGGACCAGAACTCACCTTGCTGGGAGTCCTCAGCTTCTCCTGAGCAGTCTGTGTCGCAGCTTCTCTGACCGGATCAAAACCCACAGAGCTGCTGGATGCGGCTCGACTCTCCGCTGCCTTCTTCTTCTCTGGTGGTGCAGACAGCGAGGCCGCCGCCCCCTGGTGGTCGGCCCGGGTAGATGGACCTTTCCCCCTGCTGGGCCTGAGGAGCCGGGCCACTTTCACCGGACCTGGAGGTCCTGGAAGACCTGGAGTCAGCCTTCTACTGCCGACCACCTCGGCTCTCCTGCAGGGTTCTGGTCGGTTCTGCAGAGCAGACGGAAAACATCTGGGAAGTTCTGGTAAACAGGTTAGAACTTAAGCTGGGTTCAAAGGTCATCTGAAGTACCTGAGCAGGCGTTCTGGATGGACACGGGTTCTGGGTTCCCTTTGTCTCCTGGCTGGAGATTCTGGCAGCGCCGCTCGGCCCGGTTTGGGGCAAATGGACCTCCTGAGGTGGAGCGGTGCCTCCGACTGGATTGCTGGAGGTCTGAGAGGTTCTGCTGAGGTTCTGGGAGGCAGCAGGACCGTCCAGGTCATCCAGGTCACCCCGTGGCAGTTCCGCTGCCCTCACCGGGTCCGATCCCTCGACCTGCAGGTCCAGTCCGGCTCCGGCTCCAGCTGGACTCACCTGGCTCAGCGTCACACACATGTCTGAGCTCACAGACACAAACAGGGCCTCGTCTTCTTCATCTTCCTCATCAGCCGGGATCTCCGTCGTGTCCGAGTCGGCGATGGAGGAGCTGCCGTTGCCCTGGTAACTGTCCAGGCAGGAGCTCCAGGTGTCCTGCTGAAAGCCGGCGCTGATGGCGTCCAGGTAGAGCGAGGCGGAGGCGTCGGTCTGGAACCGCCCTTCCTCATCCTCCTCCTCATCCTCCTCCTCTGGAGTCCACCTGGACAGCACCACCTCCTCCAGTTGGGCGGGGATCACGGCGGTCGTCATGGTAACCGCCAGCAGGTCGTACTCCAGCGGGCTCTCAGTCCGGTCGCCGGTCAGGCCACTCAGACTCCGCAGCGACTCCGGAGACGAGGAAGAGGAGGAGGAAGAGGAGACTGGGAAGGCGTTGCCATTGTGGTCGCCTTGGCGACAAAGAGGGAGCTTCATGCTGCTCATCTCCAGACCGAGTCAGAAGTTTCTGCAGACCGGATCTTTCAAATTCTCCGTTCAGTTCACATGTTTGCCTCAAACTTCCTGCAGGTTTTCCAGAAACTTCCAACTCATCGTATTCGGAAGACTTTAAAGGTCACGGATCCTGGATTCCTGCAGGAAGCTCCCACATGGTCAGGAGTCTGCCGGAACAAAAACACAGCATGGTTAGCTTCTTGTGGAGAACCTGCAGCTCCAGGTGAACCTGGAGAACCAAAATGTCCTCAAGAAAACAATCAAACCTGCAGAAAACTACAAATATCCATTAGTATGAATCAATAAATGCAAAATAAATCTCCAGATTTGGTACAATAAATTATAAAAAGTCTAAAAATCTCACTTCTTTAAAGTTCAATTGTCTAATCATCATAATCTTTTAAAAATTTTCATGTATAGTTCACCGCAGTGCTGCAACAGAAATCTAACTGGGAAATGTCGCCCCCTGCAGGCTCAATGTATCACTGCAGCTCTGAATGAAGACATTAAAACTTCTATCAAATTCATCGATTCATAATCATTTCCATCTGATACGGAGTTTTCTGGTGTTTCCAGCGAATCGAGCAGTATCTGGGTCGGTTCTGGTCGTGTTTATGGGTCAGACACTAAAAGAACCGGAGCAGCTAAATAAAGGCCTTCAGAACCGGGTCAGACCTCTTTTCTGTTCCCCGGTAACGACAACCGGCCCCTCGGCGACCGCGTCACTCACTTCCAGGTAGAGGAAGATGAGGAGGAGGAGAGAGACGAAGCTTCAGCAGCAGACCATAGAACCTCACCGGACCGTTCTCAGAACCGTCAGCAGGTTTCAAGGTCCGATCCGGTTCTGAACAAATCTAACTCCAGAGGAAAATGAGCTGGAAAATCAGCTTCTGAACAAAAAGGTTTGAACTGAAGCCGGTGTTCTGTCAGATCAGCATACCTTGTCAGATAGTCATACCTTAGCTCAGACATGTAGCTGTTATCACCATATGATTTTATTTAATCATCAACATAGAATCATGACGTAGATCAACATACACTTTGTTATTATTATTAGAATGTTATATGGCATCCTGACTTAGTGGTTAAGTAGGTTAATGAGTTTTACACTGCAGCTGCAGCCAGACCTGCTTTACTTTGAAACCACGACAACGCATGTATATCTATCTAGTTATATTATGTCATATTATAAACAATTTAATGACTTATTTTCGTCATAACTTGTTGCGTATGCTGAACTGACGACTCCGCTGACGGTCGGACTTCTTAATGCGCATGCGCGGGCATGCGTACTCACTGCATGTATGTTATCCCGACAGCTGCTATCTGACAGAACACCGGTCACATAATCAAAACGGACCGGACCGGACCGGACCGGACCGCCCCAGTGTTTCCGTGGGCCGTTTTGGACCAGAACCAGAAGCTGTTTAGCTGCGTTTAATCATCATTTCTGGGTTTGAATCTGGGCAGATTCCGCTAATAGGGTAATAATTTAGCTAATTTTTAGTTTAGTTCTTTTGCTAACCTTGAAAACGTTTCGCGCACTTGGCTTCCCCTTCATAAATTTTTCTGAACAAATTTCTGGATTTAAGATTTCCTGAAACATTTTAGGTTTAGTGAATATTTCTGCTAACAATCGGCTCTTTCTGGACTGAAAACCACCAGAAGCCTTAAAGGGGCGGTACATTTTCTTTAAGGATTTGGTCATTGTAATTAGACTACGTTTTTCTAAGCCAGTGTTTTCTGAGCTCTTCATGTTGGAGGATCTTTGCGTTAAAGGACATAAATCCAACCAGTGAGGTATTTTTTGAGTCTCCGGGCAGATATTCCTCCACCCAGATCATCAGGACCAATCGGATCTCCGGTTGGACCAATGCGTTGTTGAGCTACAGAATATTTCATAAGTTCTTTATCCAGATTTCAGAACATTGAAACAATTTAAAATCCCTTTCCAGGTCGGAGCTGAACTCTGGACTCGATCTGGTTGGTTCCGTCAAACCGGGTCAGGCAGAGACAGCGTCCTATATTCACCCAGGCATGCTCTAACCGGACCGACCCGGCAGCTCATCCCGTCCTATTAGAATCAGCCACTGACAGCGGTTCCGACCTGCTCAGAGAGAAGAAACCCTGCGCAGCATTTACTCGCCTGTCTGATCCGGCGGACCAAGTGAAGGAGCAGTACCATGAAATGGTTGCTGAAAGGAAATCTGCCAGCCGATGGAGAGAAACGAGTTTTAGCCGGGTCTCAGACTCCAGTCCAATCAGATGTTGACGCTACAATTGTGTTCAAAGTTTGGTGCCTCTGGTAAGGCACAGACCCACAGTTCCCTATGTCAGAACTTATTCTGTAAACGGGTTTCCATCTCTTCGGTAGCGCGCCAATTCTTGTCAGAAAACACAAAAACCAACTTGAGTGAGCAGGAAAACTTTTTTGCAAAGTTTTTTCGAATTCCGACATTTGCACAAACCATTTCTAACGCGACACTTTAAAATGTGCATAACGAAAACGCATTGATGGAAACATGACCTTTATGACCTCTGATCAACCCAAATCGCATAAAGTTAACGTGTAACTAAGCTCCCTGTCAAAGCTTAGCCCCCAGACAAATGTAGAAAGTGGGCGGAGTCAGGAACCACTGAGGGGCGTGGCCAAGATGTAAATAGCACCGCTGCTAGGTTAGCATCTTTGTCGCTATATTTAGTGACTTTTCAGACCCTCAACTGGCTTTTTAAACAAAAAGTTAGCTTTTTCTGTAAACAAAAAAGCTAACAACTTATTTTGTGTTATTGTAAACTTTTATGACGACAGAGTGTGAAAGTACTTGTTGCTCTGCTCTGATGTACACACAAACCAAACTTTATGGTTTGTGTGGAACCAACAGGGAAATTTAACCACAATTCAACCCAAACAGGTTGAGACGGGTTTAGGCAAAAAAAATTGCAGAATTACACAAAATTACAAGAAAATGTATAAATTTTCACAGAAACATAGAGAGAACTTTTAGGAACAACTTTAGACATTTATCAGCAACACAAGGTTCATTTCTAGAGTTTAATTCCCCTTTAACTAGAGGAACATGGCCACTTCTCCAGACCAGATGGGTCAAGCATCATGGACAAAAACACCAATCAGAAGCGTTAAGACACACACACACACACACACACACACACACACACACACACACACACACACACACACACACACACACACGATTCGACTGATTGATTCATGAAGCCGCTCGGCTCACAGCTTCGTGTTTCAGGATCTGCTGCATCATGTTACGTCTCTGGGAAACGACGCAGCAACGCTGCCGACACAGCTGGAGCAGTTACCGTGGCAACAGGACTGATCCGTCATCAGCAGAGAGAGGAAGGATGTGTCGCTCATAGCAACCAGCGCCTCAGGCAGGGGCAACTGCCGACGCAGCAAAACTCAGAATGAGGTCAGAGGTCAGGCTGAAACTGAACGTCTGGAAATGAGAGAAACTGTCAGAACCACCAGAAAGAGCCACCTGAACCTCTAGAACCAATCAGAACCCATCAGAACCAGTCCCGAGGACTCGTCTGGAGGACGCTGGTGTTAGTCCTACCTGCAGCGGTTCTGTTCTTCCAGGTCACAAGTCCCAATCTATTTTTACATTTCTGTTGGGAATCTGTGACATGAGCGATAAACCCATCAAAACCTCCTGGTTCTGACCCTCACTGTGACCCGTTACATCTCTGTGTTCTGATTGGACCGGGCCTCAGGTTCTGCTCCTGGAACATGGTAGTGGCAGCATCATGCAGTGGGGATGCTGCATGATGCTTTACACTTTCGCTCCATGTGAACCAGAACCAGAACGGGAGCATAAATTATGGCGATAAACCATAATGCTGTCATTTACAGACGATTTTTTAATGATATTTATTTTCTAAGGAACATTTGGGCCTGGAAGAGTTTTTAAATATCCACAATAAATAAACCAAAGCATTAACATGGATTATGATTCAGTTTCAGGAAAACAGGCAGGCAGGACTTCCTAACGGTGCAAACCGTTTTATCCTCAGTTTCCAACATTAAAGAGGAGCATCATCTACATTATTGATTTCACTTTAGTTTACCATCCGATTTATTGATTTACTGCTTAGAACCATCATCAGTCCAACCAGAACTTCAACCGCAGAACAGCTGGGTCTCCAGAAATACACACACACACACACACACACACACACACACACACACACACACACACACAGTAACTGTTGCCGCAATCATAACTTACTCCTCTGGCTCCTTCTGAAAGCAGAGAAAACAGATCCAGTAGGAAACAATTCCTCCAGCTGGTCGGACTGGGACAGACTGGGAGGAACTGGGATGCTGGTGCTAACGCTCCACGCTGCGCGATCAGGCGTTATGTGTGACCATCGCTGCTGCGTTTTCCCATCCAGGCGGAGGGAAGAAGGGGAGGGATCCTGCAGTAAACACAAATCTGCTGCTTCTGGCACAGGACTACGGCAAGAGGGGAGGGACATTCCTCTACAGCAAACGCAGAGCCAGGGGGAGGGGGGGAGTTCTGGCCCAGATCCTCCTCCAGAGCCGAGCCGCTCTGTTCTGTTCAGCATCAGCAGCAGAAAACTAAACATGTAATCTGATGCAGCGCGGGCCGGAGCCAGGCAGCCAATCAGAGGCCGGCTCAGATTACTGAGGAACTTTAAAGCTGCGGCTGGCCTCCCCGGTAACATCATGACTGCTCACGTGCGACCTCCTGAACGACACGACCCTCACGTCATCCGCCTGGAATCGCTTCGCAGGAAAACATCCAAACATGGGAAAGTCGGATAAAAACTGATGAGTTCATGTTTCAGACGCTGGGCCAACTCCGAGCCGCCAAAGCAGAAACGAGTCACCGGCGTCAACAAACCGCTAGCAAATGGATGAATTTGTCCATTGAAATTTGTCCGTATTTCCAGACTTTTTTTTTTTAAGTTGTAGTGCTTTGACGGAAACGCTGCGACCAAGATAGTCTTTAAAGAGGTTAGAAGTTTCCAGAATGACTCTCTGCACTGTATGTGTGTGAGTGTCAACAAACCTTTAATATCAAAAACTGAACGTGTTCATCTATGGCTGAAACAGATCACATTATCAATTAGTTACTCGTCAAATTCGAGTTAGAGGCGGTGCTGTGGTGGTGCAGGGGCAAAGCAAAACCCACATATGGAAGCCTCAGGACTCGTGGCAGTGGTCACAGGTTCGATTCCCGGCCTGGGGACATTTGCCCCATGTCATTACCCTCTTTCCTGTCAGACTGCTTTCAAATAAATGCCAATAGAGCCAACAAAATCTTTTAAAACAGATTGTGTTAAAGGGCCAGTATTCTGTTTTCCAAGCACAAGGCGTCCATTTTAGAGCATAATCCAGTAACTGTTACCTTCAGTTGCTACAGAAAAGCTATATATCAGATATGACTTAAAATGAATTTTACTTCATGATTAACGACTTAAAATAAGGCCTCCGTCCCTTTAAAACCTCCTACTCTTTCTGAAGCTCTGCTTGGCCTGGCGGGCCACCAGGCTTTTCTTACGGCCCCACCAGGCTAAGCCCCGTTTGTTTATTTTAGGGTTTTTTTCATATTTGCCTTTGACTTTAGTGTTTAGGTATCGTTAATAATGTCTTCCAATAATGCATAATTATCTGCAGGCATTTTCACATTTCCTGTCAACTTTAAATATTTTTATCTCAAAAACACGGTAGGCACCCCACCAGGTGTTTGCTAATTGCTGCTGGCTAGTCTGAAGGAGCTGAGTGGGGGAGGAGCAACGCCTCTGAGGCGGGGCTATGTCCACCCAAGTGTTTTGCACAGCTGAATGGTTGCCATGGAGATTAAAGGATTTCTCAAACATGCAGAAAAGAATCAAAGAAACACTGCAGATTTGTTCTTGATGAAAGAATAATTGTATAATGAAAAGATCCAAACAGCTGATTTCACACTGTACTACCCCTTTTTATGTGCATTTAAAGACATAACTTTGAATTTTAAAAAGTTATGTCCCCCATGTTGAAGACCTCTAACCTTTCAAACTTAAAAGCCTGAAAAATCACAACAAAGTTTGGTTCTGTGACAAAATGTAAAAACAAGTTCAAAAAGTTTAGCAAGAAGCTGTAAAACATGCTGAGTGAGGTAAACAGCATCAACTCTTCTGTGCACGAAAGCAGACAGTAAGTTAGAGTTTTAGTATGCATTCCTCTCCTTGTTTTCTGCAGTGGGAGGCGGGTTGATGGTGCAACGTCTGAAGCAAAATAATCTGATTAAAATCTCCTTTTAATTTGAATCATCCTGGTAAATTAAATGTTAGACTTGAGGAACCAGAGCAGCACATCGGGGGGCAGAGGACGTGTTTCTACATGCAAAAACTGCTGGTTGACTAACTGCAGGAAAACTCCTGAAACATTTATCCAAGAAGTTTGTGTCTGAAACGTTTGGAGCAACAAACGTTTCCCTGAGTGAGAGAAAGTCTGGAAACTCTGACTAAGTGAGATCCTCTAATCAGCTCCAGCTTCTCCCACACAGGAAGTGTGAATGGAAATGTTTTCCGTCATGATAACAAGTCTTCCTTAAGAGTTCTGGGACGCCATGCTTTACATTGGGGGTCAGAGGTCACATGAAGGTGTTGTGGTCCTCTGCATAAGTTCTCCAATAAAACTAAGGAAATGGTGCCCCAGTTTTCTGCTCCCCTGATGCCTCCACTGAGTCCTGGAAACCACAGAGCAGCCGAAAACAACCGGCAACCAGCTGGAGGAGAGGAAGGTGTGTGGGTGAGAGTCCATCCATCTGCTACTTCAACCAAAATAACTAAACACAGAACTGAGAGTTAAATCTCTCAGTTATTCCTTTAAAGCCAGTCAGACATCTTTTAAGATATTTTAAAGCGATCCGGATCATGAGCTCGCTGGGAGTTTTTCTTTTAACTTTTTATTTTTACTATGCTTTAGTAATTTTAGTTTTTACAAAATTACTAAAATTACCTGTTCATTTTCAGATAAAGGTTTCCTGTTATACCTCTCAACTCTGATCTATAAATTATAAACAGTACA
The DNA here is from genome assembly GCF_000485575.1 of Poecilia formosa. Lineage (NCBI taxonomy): Eukaryota > Metazoa > Chordata > Actinopteri > Cyprinodontiformes > Poeciliidae > Poecilia > Poecilia formosa. Next base: position 91,638 of record NW_006800420.1, read on the forward strand.
ACTTTTAACTGTCAAAAAGCAGCACAATTCATATTGTTTTACTGTCTTCTTTGGATGGGTAACTGAAATTAATTTTGTTCTGCAAATCTCGTTACAGCGAGTTTTATATCTTATTTATTTCCTAGCTCTGGCAGATCACCAGACGTTAGCACCATGGCTACATATTAGACATTTTTACCATAATCTGGTAAAAACGGTTACATTAAATAAAAGTATTGTTGCAGATCAATTAGAACAGACCACCATTTTAAAACTACCATATATTATCTCCAACTGCCATTTAGCTGCTAAATGCTGTATGTGGCTAACAGCTAACTGCAATTTTCACATTATAGAGACTATGTCCTTTAGCCTGTTAGCAAAACTTTATTGGACCTTTTATCATAACTTCTCCCTGGTAACAACAGTTACATTAAATAAAAGTAATGTTGCAGATTATTTAACATCATCCACTATATTAAAGCTATTTTATTGACCAACTGCCATTTCGCTGCTAAATGCTACATGTGGCTAACAGCTAGGTGTTAGCCAAGTCATATGTATTTTTCCAGTTATTTAGCACAAAGGTTCCATGTTATAACTCTTAATAATATAAGATTTTTACAGTGAAACATAGCAATGTTTAAAGTGGGAGTGACTCAACACTGTAAAGAAAAGGGTCACAAAAAAACCAAAGAACTGAGCTACCAAAAGCTAACAGCTAACAGAGCTAAAGGCTCCGTTCTAGCTCTGGGAACCAGGTATTTTTTCTCATGGATTAAGCTGGTGTTCAGTTAAACTTCAAACAAATCCATGGCTCAACATTTCTGAGAAATAAGTTCAGAGTAGAAAGTTTGTCAAGCAGCAGAACAGGTTTACGTGACTGAACCTGCGGTCAAACTGTGGTTGTGGTTAAAGAAGTTAAACTGTCACTGAGGCTTGAAGCCGCAGGAGTAAATCCCGTCAGAGCAGCCAGTGTTGTTTTAGTGTGTGTTTATGGATAATAGAAGAAATGAAAAGCAGTTACTGATTCAATCCCAGCAACAAGTCTGAGCAGAGCGCAGCTTTCAGCTCCACGCTGACATCCAGACACAAAAATGCCAATTATGACGAGCCGGAGAGCACAATCAGCTTCACCAAGGAGTGGCTGCATCAGACGAGGCTGAAAATCTGCAATAACAGGAAACATCCGCAAGTTTGTTTTCATTTTAGTTAGTGAAAACTAAAATGAAATAAGATCAGCAGTGAGATCGGCCAAACTCAGAGGAGATTTATTAAAGCTAAGCCCAGCAGCAGCAGACTTTATGGACAAACGAGTGGAATTGTTTTAGCCAAAACCAGTTTCTTTCATATTTAAATAATCATGTTCTCTTTTGGAGGAGAAAACATTTTCAATTCAAACATCTAAGACAAAACTCGACAAATATTTGTCCATCATTTTCTGCACAGCTGACGGCATAAGTAAGGGTTGAATGATGTTATCAAGCTAAGATTTGTATCAATGCATTGTATTTTGCGAGTAAGAAATAAGAAGCACAATTTATATTGTGCCTGACTTGTAAAACAAAGTCAGGATTTAAAAAATATTAATTAATGGAGATAAAGATATGTATTATTATGTAAGACTTATTTAAGGAAGAATGACTGAAGATGGCGACTTAAAAAAATACAACTGAATATAGAAGCAAAAATGTCAATATTTCAAAGAATAAAAAGTAAATGTTGAAAGAAAATTCCCAGATTAAACCATCTGCCAGCAAAGAGCTGAGAGAAGCACAAGGACACCTGAGTCTCTCAAAATAATCAAATTAAATGGCTGCAACACTAAAAACTCATTCATAACAACACAGCCTCCAGCAGCGGACAAATCCATTACAGTTTCCCTTTTTCTCTTCAGGGTGAAATGACTGAGGAGCCAATCAGGAGCAGCTAGAGGTTATGAAAGTGTTTCCTGAGAGCTCTGCCATGCCAAGGAGAGCCACAGCCACAGAGTCTTACTTAATCCTGGCCAGGCCTGCGGGATGATGCAGAGGACAACCTGTTATATAACACCCAGAATGCTGCAGCAGCACAAATGTCCATCAGACACAGGGACAGGGTGCTGCAGACAGAGTGGACAGAGAGAGAGGACACCTGCGCCTGCAGCTGCAGGTAACCAGGCATGCGGACAGCGCCGTGCATCTCATTCATTAAATAAACTGCATCAAAGTTTTTCTGTTTACAGAAATATTAAAAAGATGATCATCAAAAACTTCATATTCTCTCTCAGGTTCACAAAAATAGATAAAAAAAATATTTACCCTGCTATAAAACTGCAGCAGCTGCTTCCTCAGTGGAAAAGCTGCTGTTTCTTATCAGCTTCGTGATGTAAAAATAAATAATTTCTGCGTCTTGTTTCTAATAAACAGTAAAATCCCGCAGTCAGTACACCTACCGTCTGCTGCAGCAGGAGCCACGCAACCCGCAGCCTTCACCTGGACATAACAGGAACCAGACTCTTCACGTTTCCTCCAGTAATCCTCCGAACCCCGAACCGCGCTCCCAGGTGGGCCCAGCTGGTTCCGGTGGATGACGGTGATCACCGGAGGAGTCCTCAAGGATCATCGGCTGGCAGCCAATCAGTGAAGTGAACCGGTCACCCACTCACATGGATCACGCACTATATATATTGGCGGAGGAATACATGATGAAGAAATACTTATCTTTTTAACTTCGTCTGTATTATATAAAACGGACAGTTACACTGCCATTTTTATGATTTTTTTTTTTTTTTTTGCTTTAATGTGTTTTATTAATTGTGCACCTCGTGTATTGTCTTAGGTTTATAACGGATTATATTCAGTAATCAGAAATAAACAAATAAAATGTGTTAAACTTTACTCACCAGCTTTACCTGTAGTTATGATAGTGACTACTGCCACCTAGAGGCCGAGGAAAGACTAACTGTTGGATGCCCTAAAATACCTCCCGTTAAATTTCTTCATATTTTTTCAAGTCCTATCACAGCTTCACTCTGACGTGTTGAGTCGCTTTAAAGTTTTGCCGCATTTTTTAATTGTTTAGCATGATTATTAATTTTTATTCAGTTTTTTTTGTCAGAAGGCATGAAGATAAGAGCGGTTATATGGTTTTAATTGTATTTGATAGTATCCATCTATGGAGTTAGATTTGTTTCACAATTATTCAACCAAAAAAAAAAATCATGTCAAACAAAAAAAGTAGTATTCAATCAAAAAAAAATCATGTCAAAGAAAAAAGTAGTTTTCAATCAAAAAAAAAAATCATGTTTTTTTTTTTGATTGAATAATTGTGAAACAAATCTAACTCCATAGATGGATACTATCAAATACAATTAAAACCATATAACCGCTCTTATCTTCATGCCTTCTGACAAAAAAAACTGAATAAAAATTAATAATCATGCTAAACAATTA
>NW_006800420.1:96610-121731 GCF_000485575.1 Poecilia formosa
TAATTGTTTAGCATGATTATTAATTTTTATTCAGTTTTTTTTGTCAGAAGGCATGAAGATAAGAGCGGTTATATGGTTTTAATTGTATTTGATAGTATCCATCTATGGAGTTAGATTTGTTTCACAATTATTCAATCAAAAAAAAAAACATGATTTTTTTTTTTGATTGAATACTACTTTTTTCTTTGACATGATTTTTTTTTGAGTGAATTCTACTTTTTTTGTTTGACATGATTTTTTTTTTTGATTGAATAATTGTGAAACAAATCTAACTCCATATTCAGCGTTTAATAATGCATCAGAGCGCAGGTGAACTAGTGTAAATTTACCAGCAAAAGCTAAAGGGATACAAGGAAGATTTTCATAATAAAGACTGTAATAGCAGGACGGCACCTTTTTTCTATGATAATTCGTTACATTCTAAAAATTTTGTGTATAAAAAAAGCTGCCATGTGTTGAAAGCATCTTTTCAAGTGCACTTCCTCAGCTGATGACGCCTGGAAGCGATTATAGTTATAGCTGACATTTATTTTGAAAATCTGTGACGGATGTTAGTGCTGTAACGGTCCTTAAAGTGACATCAGAGTGTCCGGTCAGAGGCAGGGCTGGCCCGAGTACCGACAGAAGAATCGGTACCAGCGGGCCCGCAGTCGGCCTGTTCATCCGAACAAAGACGGGACACAGAGGGGCGGGAATGATGGAGAGGATTCCCGGGCAGGGTTGGAGCAGCAGCGGCGGGAAATACGACTCTGTTCTCGGTGTGAATGTGGGAATTTAACCGCTGACGAAGACAAGGCATCAGGCTGCTGTTCCTCTCCATCTCCTCCATCTTGGATGTTAGTGATGATGGAGCACATCCGAACCCCCAAGGTAGGTCCACGTACTCGTTGCTTCTTCTCTCTCGGTGATATTTGATATGTTTACCTGCCGCGTCCTGATCAGGGGGACGGTTCCTTTAAATTATCGTCCAGTCTGGACCCTGACATTACTCATTTTAGGAATAACGGGAATATCAGGAGAATTTAACGCAATGTCCGATAATGGATTCCTGTAGTGAATCCTTCGGTTAAAAATAAAAATATTTTTCTCAGGCAAGATGCTTCTCTGTCAGGCAGACATCCCATAATGCTCTCACTAATGATGGAGGATGATCACCCCTATCATGATGCTGCTTTGTTCTGAAAGACTCTGTTTCCCTTCTTCAGGACCAATTCTTATCATCCATCCGTCCATATTCATCCATCTGTCCGTCAGTGAACTTCCTGTATGACCAGTGAACTTCCTGTGTGACCAGTGAACTTCCTGTGTGCCCTGTCAGGTGGAGAACGTCCGTCTGCTGGAACGTTCTTCGGGCCAGAGGACAGCCGCTGTGGGAACGCTCTACCTGTCTGCCACTCACACCATCTTTGTGGAGAACAACCCAGAAACCCGCAGGGAGACATGGGTAAGGCCTCATCCGGTTCTGCTTTGGTTCTGATCTGGTTCTGCTCTGGTTCTGATCCGGTTCTGCTTTGGTTCTGATCCGGTTCTGTTCTGGTTCTGATCCGGTTCTGCTTTGGTTCTGATCCGGTTCTGCTCTGGTTCTCCTCCTGGAGCAGTTCTGTTCTGTTCTGCCTGACCTACTGGTTCTGTTTGGGTTTCCCAGCCCAGCTGGAAGGAGATCATGAAGATGTTTAGGTCAAAATTATTTTTATGAATTTATTTTAATTGAATTTTACAAAGTTTAAAGTAAATTTTACTGAACATTATTGAATGAGACCTTGATTTATTTTATATATTTATTTAAAGGGGCAGTATTCCGTGTTTTCCAGGAACAAAGGGACATTTTATAGCATAATCAAGTAACTATGTTGTCTTCAGTTGTTATAAAACTTCTATATGCATCAAATATGACTTAAAAAAATCTAACTTTGTAATTTCTGGAGTTGCAGCGAAGTGCTGCTCTGTGAAGCAGAAGCTTGTTGGCCTGGAAACTGCACCTCAGAGGAGGAGCTGCACCCTGAAGGCGGGGCTAGGTCCACCCAGGCGTTTTGCACATGGTTGCCATGGAGATTAAAAAATTTCTCAAACATGCATGAAAGAATCAAAGCAAAACTCCAGGTTTGTTTTTGATGAGGGAATGACATAGCGCGATGCAAAGCTCTAAAAAGTCAAGTTCACATAATACTGCCCCTTTTATTTAGTCCTTTTTGCCTTTCCATACCACTTATGGATCACATCACTGTGATTCTGAAAATCATTTTGTGACCCCCGGTCCCGACCCCCACTTTGGGAAGCCCTGGTTTATCCGACACTTTGGTGTTCTAACTCAGTGTTTTTCAACCACTGTGCCACGGCACACTAGTGTACCGTGAGTGATCCTCAGGTGTGACGTGGAAATTATCCAATTTCACCTCCCATATTTTCCGGACTATAAGCTGCTACTTCTTTCCTACACTTTGAACATGCGACTTTTCTGTGGATTTTTCTTCAACCACCAGGGGGCTCTTTAGCAGGAAGTGAATCATTGGAAGTCAAAATTGGAAATCAAAGAAGAAAGTGCTAATATTCATTTAGAACAAGCACATGCTAGCAGCAGGCACGATGGAGAAATGTTTTCAAACTCATATGATGCAGCTTCTAAATTGTGGAGTGTCGATCTGGCAGGACAGGAGGGAAATAAAGCCGCTGCACGTAAACTCGGCGTGAACAAAACCGGATTTGGAGACGGAGAACTGCGTCCTTAATATATCCAGCAGTTATTAGGACGCAGCCCTCTGCTGCCCCCTGCTGGGTCCTTATGGGAAACCGAGAGCTGCAGAGATACCAGCGGCCTGCAGCCCGGTGCGGCTGATATAAATTTCCGGGGGGGTTCAAAAAATTTGAAGGTACGGTTTATAGCATGGTGCGCTGATAGTCCGGAAAATACAGTAATTGGTCTTAAAAGGTTTTTTGAAAACTAATTAATTATCTGCAAATGATGCCATCTTTGAGTGTCTTTGCTGTAGCAGTGACTAGCGGCGTAATCATGTAATTTTATTACCACTAGATGGCAGTAGGTACAGAGCATTTTACATTAAAACAAGAGAATTAACATTCATGCATCACACCACAGTGTTGTAGGTGTTCAGGTGTTCAGGTGTATTTTTGAAGTGGACATGTTAAGTACAATTTGAAATAAAATGTAAAATATGATAGAAATAAATTTTTGTTTTTATTTGTTTATTATATTCACTTTGATAAGAATGACTATATATGCAATATAGGCGGCTACAGAGTATCTTTGTTTACATTTTTGGTTGGTGGTGTGCCTCTGATTTTTTCAATTAAAACAATGTACCTTGGCTCAGAAAAGGTTGAAAAACACTGTTCTAACTGGACCCTTCTAAGCATGAAACCAGGTGACCCGTCTCCATGGCAACGGGTTGGCCATGTTGAATGCAGACTGCGGCGCAGCATCAGCTGGATCGGAACCAGAGAACCGACCGCGTTTGTTGTTTTTGCTGCAGCAGGAAGTGATTGTCTAATATCCCAGAACCGATGAGTAGGCGCCACTTACTTCCTGTTTCTGTGTGTGTGTGTGTGTGTGTGTGTGTGTGTGTGTGTGTTTCAGGTTCTGCACAGCATGGTCTGCTGCATGGAGCGACCGCCGGCCACGCCCACAGGAAGTCTTCTGGTCCTGCGCTGCAAGGACTTCCGGGTCTTCCAGCTCCTCTTCCCGCTGGAGCGCGACTGCCTGGAGGTCCACACCTCCCTGACCCGTTTGTCCCGACCCGGTGAGTGTCCATCTGGGTTTGACCCGATCCGGCTTCCTGTCCTCCATCTCAGCAGCCAGAACTTCCCCTGGTTCTTCTGGGTTTCTGAAAGTCTGGATCAGAACGGTTGATGAAGAAGTCCTGGTGACATCTGGCTGCCTGGACGGAGGACAGCTGACCCGTCCCGGCTGACCTTTGACCCTTCCTCTCAGTGCGGTACAGTGAGCTCTACTGCCTGTCCTTCAACCCGAACGCCAACAAGGAGGAGCGCGAGGAATCCTGGAGCTTCATCGACCTGAAGGCCGACTACAGGAGGATGGGCGTTCCCAACAACCTGTGGGTCGCCACGGCAGCCAACAGCGAGTATCGGGTCAGCAGAACCAGAACCCTGCAGCTGCTCTCACATCAGCACAGAGAAGCTCATAGATCAGAGGTTTTGATTCCAGAACCAGGAAGAAAAAAATCGGGTCAAATTGTAATTTTACACACATTCTTTCAAAAATGAAAAACAGATTTAGATGAATTTTGATAAAACAATAAATATCAGCTGCTTAGTCAGAAGCAGAAGGGGAACTAAATGGGTTTTAGTCCAGAACCATCAATCTGATCTGCAGGGAGGACGTTTAACATGTCAACAAGTTTATTATCCGCATGGAGTCAGATTCCCTGTAAACAGCTGATAAAGCCTGAAAACTGAAACTATGACTGTCACTAATAAAACCTAAACTAAAACTGAACAATATTTAATAAACACAAGCAAACACACTAAGATTAGAACTCGTGACTGCCAACATGTATCTGATTCCTGGTGTGTGTGTGTGTGTGTGTGTGTGTGTGTGTGTGTGTGTGTGTGTGTGTGTGTGTGTGTGTGTGTGTGTGTGTGCGTGCGTGCGCGCTGCAGGTGTGTGACACGTACCCCGCTGAGCTGTTTGTCCCGAAGTCGGCCACGCCCACCGTCATCGTGGGCAGCTCCAGGTTCAGGAGCCGAGGTCGCTTCCCGGCTCTGTCCTACTTCCACCAGGACACGCTGGTCAGTGGTGCACACACACACACACACACACACACACACGCTTTCAGCATCAGCAGCTGCACGTTGCGCCCTGCAGGCGGCAGTGTGTCGGTGCAGCCAGCCGCTGTCAGGGTTTAGTGGCCGCTGCCAGGAGGACGAGCTGATGCTGCAGGCGGTGATGAAGGCAAACCCAGGAAGTGAGTTCATCTACGTGGTGGACACCCGGCCCAAGGTAACACTCACACTCACACACACACACTGTGAGGGCCGCTACAGCCTGTGTGTGTGCAGCTGAACGCCATGGCCAACCGCGCGGCGGGGAAGGGCTACGAGAGCGAAGACCACTACTCCAACATCCGGCTGCTCTTCATCGGCATCGAGAACATCCACGTGATGAGGAGCAGCCAGCAGAAGATCCTGGACGGTGCGTGGCGCTCTGCCGGCGTCGCAGCACTCTGCTGCCCCCTGCCTGCCCTCATGTAGCGCTGCTCTTCTTCTCCTGCTGTAGTGGGGGAGATGCGCGCACCATCCATGACCGACTTCCTGTGGGGGCTGGAGAGCTCCGGCTGGCTAAAGCACATCAAGGCGGTTCTGGACGCCGGCGTCTTCATCGCCAAGGTCTGAATTAACCAATAAGGAGAGAGCGTGAATATCTCCATCATCTCACTCAGTTTTACTCTGTATCCTCTGGTTCTGACCCAGTTCTGGTTCTGACCCAGTTCTGGTTCTGACCCAGTTCTGGTTCTGACCCAGGCCTGGTTCTGACCCAGGCCTGGTTCTGACCCTGTCCGTGTCTCTCTGTCCAGGCTGTGGCGGATGAAGGTGTCAGCGTTCTGGTCCACTGCTCAGACGGGTGGGACCGGACGGCCCAGGCCTGCTCTGTGGCCAGCATTCTGCTCGACCCGTTTTACAGAACCATCAGAGGATTCATGGTACCGGTCCGAATCCCGCTGGCTTCAGAATTATCCTGTAACTCCTCCTGACCCGCTCTTTCTCCTCCAGGTGCTGATCGAGAGGGACTGGGTCTCTTTTGGACACAAGTTCTCTCACAGGTCAGTGAGCCGAACCGGGTCAGGATCAGAACCAGGAAGCTCTAAAACCAGGACTGGATTCTTCCTGCCTGGTTCTGTCTGTGGGTAGCTCTCAGTGTGTGGCCCTCTGCAGGTACGCCCACCTGGATGGCGACCCGAAGGAGGTGTCCCCGGTCATGGACCAGTTCCTGGAGTGTGTGTGGCAGCTGTCGGAGCAGTTCCCCTGCGCCTTCCAGTTCAACGAGCGCTTCCTGGTGGCCGTCCACTCCCACGTCTACTCCTGCCAGTACGGCACCTTCCTGGGCAACAGCGAGAAGGAGCGCCGGGACATGAGGTACTGCCGAGCCCGCCCGGGTCCGCCTGTGCTGCGGTTCCTGGAGGCTCTGGGACCAGCCCGTTTCATGGTGGTTCTGCTTTGGTCTCCAGGCTCCATGAGCGCAGCCACTCGGTGTGGCCCCAGCTGTGGTCGGAGCGGACCCGGTTCTCCAACCCGCTCTACAAGGCCGAGCTGAGCCAGAGTCAGGGTGTGCTGAGGCCCAACACCTCCCCCTACTGCTTCAAGTGAGGAACTGCGGCTCGACCAGGAGTGTTACTGTCTGAATGGATGCAGCGGCGGGTTAACAGTGCTGCTTCTCTCCAGGATGTGGAAGGGCCTCTACAGCCACCTGGAGAAGGCCACGCCCCCTCGACAGTCACCTGCCGACTTCCTGTCTGCCGTCAGGGAGGAGTCCCAGCAACTGGAGGAGGAGCTGACCAATCAGCAGGAGGTACCGGCCGGAGGGACCGCCCACCACTCCGAACAAGGCATACGGCACACAAACACACCTTTAACTAGGACACTGAGCTTCAGCCTGGGCAACAGTCAGAACCCAGCAGCTGGACCCGACCAGCTGCAACGGTTTTCAAAATAAAGTTCAGTTTGTTTTAGTAGTGGAAAAATATCTGGATGGCCAAACAATGAAATCTAGCATCCAAGTCCTCATTAATGCACACTGATGTACTCTGAATCATTTTTATAAGAAATTCATTTAAAAGCGCGCATAATTATTACACTCTACTTATTTTTTTAGGAAAATAGTTTTATGTATTTTTATGGGGTTGATAGTCTGACGCCAACCAGAATGTCACAAACGCTAAACTAATAATTCAGATTTTTTACTGATATCCGATTTTTACAAGTGATCGTTTATGCTACTAATTAAACACGCAGAAGAAGATCATAGTCGTCTTCTGGCAGTAAAGATGGCCGCCGCAGTGATCTGTTTACGGCAGTAAAGATGGCCGCCACAGAATTCTGTTTACGACAGTAAAGATGGCCGCCACAGCATTCTGTTTACGACAGTAAAGATGGCCACCACAGCATTCTGTTTACGACAGTAAAGATGGCCGCCACAGCGTTCTGTTTACAGCAGTAAAGATGGCCGCCACAGCGTTCTGTTTACAGCAGTAAAGATGGCCGCCACAGCGTTCTGTTTACAGCAGTAAAGATGGCCGCCGCAGCGGACTGCTTATGACAGTAGAGATGGCCGCCTAACGGTACCGGGGCAGCAGCTGTTTCTCAAATTCGATCTAGTTCAGGTATCAGGATCTCATGCTGGTACTCATCAGCCAGGTTCTTTTGGGTTTTTAAAGAACATGTGTGGTTCTGACTGATTCAGTTTCCTCTGTGTAGTTCTGACAGTAGAACCTCTATGTGTGGTTCTGTCTGCAGAGGCTGGCGGCGCTCACCGGGGAACCAATCAGGTGGGAGAGGACAGTGGCAGCGCGGAGGAGCAGTAACCGCCTCCCCATCACAGACAGTGGGCCGGACCTGCCCACCCGCTACTCTGGACCAATCGGCAGCTCCCAATCAGCCAATCAGAGCGCTCAGAGAGTAGACTCTGCCCCCTCTGGGTCGCCGAGGAGTCTGGACGCGGAGGACGACCTGGAGTCGGGCGTGGCCGATCTCAGCAGCCGCTCCTCCTGTGGTGGTGAAGACGCCAAGGACCCCGAGCTGGACTGAGGCTGTCCACGCTGCCGCCGATTGGAAATAAGGGAAAACCAGAACCGGACCGCTGGATCCGGGTCAGAATCCACCCCTCATATAAACTGGTCGACTGGTGCTGCTTTATTGATCCGCTGTGGGAGGAGTTAACTCAGCAATGCTTAAGATCTGGATCGGTCTCCATGACAACAGAGCCAGGTATGTTCAGCTGCTCCTCTCCGGATCCTACAGGACAGCTAAACCTGGCTCACAGAGAAACAGCCCATAATATGAACCCAAGATCACCATGGAGACGGAACCAGCAGAGATCACCATGGAGACGGTAACAGACCCTCCTGCTGGTTCTTCACAGCTTTGATTGGTGGTTTTATTTAAAACTATAAAAGTTTTCACACCCCAGTGGAGCAGATCTACATCTACAGATCTATGTTTGCAGATGTATGTCAGTAGCTCTATGTCTTTAGATCTATATATGTAGCTCTATGTTGTGTTTTCAGAATAAAAGCTCAGATTCTCAGCTCCTTGGAAAACCTGTAACTGGACTCAGTTCACGTTTCCATGGCAACTCACTGCTGTAGTTTCTGCCTTCACCAACAACTCTGAGGACATGAAGACCTGGACCCGCCTCTTCCTCAGAACCCGGACCGGTGGTCGGTTTTGTATCGCCGACATTAAATAATCAATAAAGTTCTAATGAAGCTCTGATGTTCAAACAGAGATCTTCTCCAGAATGAATGATCCAGAGTGACTAGACAGAACCAGAACCTTCAGAACCGCCCCGGATCCTCCTCACTACAACAGCAGAATAGCAGAACCCTCCCTCTTTGGCCTACAGAACCAGGTCAGAGGTGAAAGTTGCATCACATCAGGAGGAGCGGCCAGCAGACACGGTGACCCGAGTCGGACCGCTGCTGGGTCGGACCGTTCTGCGTCCGTCAGAAAACAAACAGATCAATGAGGAAAAATCTCTCTGGTTCCAGAACCACGGAACCCATTTAAAGGTTCAGGTTCTTGCTGTACCACAAGTTCCACAGATACTGACTGCTACGCTTTACTCTGGTCGTTTTCCACAAACAGCTGCAGAGATCTGGGCTCAGATACAGAACCAGATGGTCCAAATGTAACCCGACGTGAACTGGTCCGGATCCGAGGAATCGCTGATAATCATCCACGGTGTTCCTCAAGGCTGCATTGTTATCCCACTTTTATTATAAATTAAACAGTACAAACATCTGAAGGAAGCCTTATTAAGTATAAATTTGTATTTTAGACTGAAGTTTCTTCTGCCTGAAAACCAGAGATGATCAGAACCTTTCGGTTCTGACCCGACATTTAGCTGACGATCCATGAAGGTTTTTATCATCTCTTTGATTTTTAGTCGTTTTAAATTAATTTTTTTCTTTATTGAGAATGTTTTGGAAATAATTGTTCATGCGACCAAAACCTTCTGGAGGTTCTGGAGAAGAACCCAGAACCAAAAACAGAAGCAATATTTCCCGTTTTATTGAGTTTCCAGCTTTTACAGTTCAGGAACATCAGACCAGGTTTCCTAGCTGGTCCCAACCACCGAACCGGACCAGAGAAATAAAAAAAACAACTAAAATCTTCTGCATGTTCTCATGCAGAAGGACCAGTTCAGGCTGCAGCGCCCCCTTCAGGAGAAGAACAGTTCCTGGCAGAGCCGCTGCGTCTCTTCGGGACTCGACACCTCGTGGCCAACGGTCCGCGGGTCGCTGTAGATCTCAAAGTCGTTTCCTCCCTGCAGGGGAGCAAGGAGCAGCAGGAGGTCAGGAGTTCTGCTGCGGAACCGGACCGGTCCAAACCAGATGACAATTCAACCAGAACAGAATCAACAACTAGAAAATAAATCATTAAAATGTAAATTTTTCATAAATGAGAATCTGAAGGTTTCAGCTCCTTTACTCTGAACCCTCCAAAAAACCCAAAAAGACGTTCAGAATCTGGAGAGGTTCTGGTTCTGATTCCACAGAACCCAACAGCAGAACGTTCTGGAGAGGCTTAAAGCAGTTGTACCACATACAACCCTGCAGATGGTGGTGGCAGCATCATGCTGTGTGAAGATGGGTGGTATTATGGGATTGTTTAGATCAGAGCAGGGTTAGGAAGGCCTAGTCAAAGTCCAGAATCAGTGTGTAGACTTTCTGAGCTGCTGAAGAGAAACAGCAGCAGTTTGGTCTGCAGAGCTCTGACCATAAAGGCACACCACACTTTTCAGATTTTTGTTTTTTAAAATGTTGAATCATTTTTCGTTCTGTTGGTCTGAAGCTTCGAGGCTCAGTAAGATCTGGTTTGAAGAAATGGCAACAAGCTTCTTAATTAGTAGTAATGTTCCAAATGTGGAAGCTGTTCCTGTAACACCTTCAGATCGAACCGGAGCGGACCTAAACCGGATCAGTTCGGACCTTTACTGCCAGGGCACCATCCGAACCTGTGCACACATACTCATTGTTCTCACCGGTTTGGTTTTATCTCCAAAGAAGTGGATGGTGGAGTAGTTGTCCTTGTCCACGATGTCCAGGCAGTAGCGCTTGTCCCAGCCGTCAGGGAAAACGTCGAAGCTGATCTGCCCTCCTGCAGAGGAACAATTGGATCGTCAGCCGATCCGGACCGGATCGGATCGGGTCACCGTCCCGGATCGGTGGGCAGCGGACTCACCGATGGAAAACGACAGCCCTTTCCCTCTGAACTCCTCCTTCAGCACAGAAACAAACTTCTCCCGGATCTTCTCTCTCTGCAGGAAAAACACGAGCTGGTTTACGCTGCCGCACCAGCGGGAACAGCAGCATGACGCAGCTGAATTCTGGGAAACGCATGTGGTTCTGACCTGGTCCAGCTCGTAGAACTCCTGGCGCTCCACCTGGCTGCAGCTGCGTCCGATCGGAGATACGTTCAGCATCCCGTTCCGGAACTCGATAAACGTACCTCTGAGGAGAAAGGCTAACCATTAGCTTCCACGGGCTAGCCGTTAGCTTCCACGGGCTAGCCGTTAGCTTCCACGGGCTAGCCGTTAGCTTCCACGGGCTAGCCGTTAGCTTCCACGGGCTAACCGATAGCTTCCATTTCTACACCACTCCATCAGAAACAACCAATCAGAGCCAGAGGAAGGGACTTGGCGTTGTCAATCAGGCTTGTGTATGGTCACCCTTTTTCTCTGCTATTTTGCAGCGTTTTCCCAGCCAGAAGTTAATTCTGTCTGCAGGACCATAGCATGGAATGAACTCCTGAGCTACACTACAGCTAGTTTACTACTAGTCTGCCATGAAACAGCTTATAAAACAGTTTTCCTGGAACGGTAAGTTGAAAAAAAAAAAAAAAAACAGAAACTGTCGCCAAGCATTAAAATATCTACATAAATATTTACATAAATGTCTCATCAGAACCGCGTCAGGTCGGTACCTTTTCCTGGGCAGTTGGATCTTGGCCATGTAGTTCAGACAGAAGTTGATGAAATCCTGCAGCAGCTCTTCTCCCATGTGGGCCTGGATAGACTGAGACACAGACGACACAGTTACCGTGTTTCCCCGATAGTAAGACACCCCCGATTGTAAGACGTGTCGGGGATTTCAGGGGGGTCGGCTAATATAAGCCGTACCCCGAAAGTAAGACAATGTCTTACTTTTCGGGGAAACACCTCTCATATAGCTGCGCGCCGCAGCTAGATGAGAAAATTCCATTATAAAAAATTCGACAATTTTTTTCCAATATAAGACATACCCCGAAAGTAAGACATAGTGGGGCTTTTGGGGATAAAAAGAAAGCAAGACACTGTCTTACTTTCGGGGAAACACGGTAGCTTCCCCAGTTAGCGCCCCCTGGACGACATTTTGTGCACCAGGTGACTCACCTGGACGGAGTGCAGCTGTCCATGTCTGTACGCCACCAGGCCGTTCTCGGCGAACACATAGTCTGATTTCTGGATGACTGAGACGGAAAAACAGGACGTCAAACCCAGACCGGTTAAACCTTCACCTCTGTCCTGGCTGAACTCCTCCTCTTCCTCACCGTCATCTCCCAGCTGCTCCTTGATCTTACTGAGGTCCGAGCCGCCAACCACTCCGACCCGAACCCGAGTCCTCAGCTTCTCCAGGAATGCCTTCATCTCTGGAGTCACACTCTGGAAACAGACAAACACCAGGGGGCGCTCTAATAACCTGACAGCTAGTAGACCAGGCTATGTTTAATGTAAACATGCAGTGGGTGGGGCTTGGAGGTGGAGGCAGGTTCAGTGTTTAAAGGGGCAGGATTATATGTTTTCCAGGCACATATTGCCATTTTAGAGCACATCCATGTAGCTATATTAAATTCAGTTGTTATAAAAAATTCTATATACATCAAATATGACTTAAGAAATCTAACTTTGTAATTTTTATTATTTATTTTCTATTTTGTAACCAAGTTGCTCTGTATTGCAGACTTCTGCCCTGGTCCCTCTAGAAAATGAGATCTAGATCTCAGCGGGGTTCACCTGGTTAAATAAAGGAAATAATTTCTGGAGCCGAGTGAGGGAGTCGCAGAGAAGCGCTGCTCTGTGAAGCCGAAGCTTGTTGGCCTGGAAACTGCAGCTCAGAGGAGGAGCTGTGCCTTGAAGGCGGAGCTTGGTTCACCCAGGCGTTTTGCACAGCTGAATGGTTGCCATGGAGATTAAAGGATTTCTCAAACATGCATGAATGAGTCAAAGCAATACTCCAGGTTGGTTTTTGATGACTGAATTACATAACATGATGCAACACTCTAGGAAGTAAATTTCATACAATAGTTGCTCTTTAAAAGAATAAAACCCTCACAAACAAAAAAGTGGAATAATAATAAAAAGTTAATAATTGTTGTTGGCAGTGAGAAACTGTCTCACTCCAGTAAGTTCGAATAGGTTTGTAATAGGTTTGATGTCAAAGAATGAAAGCTGCTGCAGGTTTAGCTCAGAGAGAAGATTTTGTTTTGCTAGTGTACTTTTCTGGATAAAAAGAAGTGAAATGTGTCCTGATTCTTACCAGCTGTATTTATTTGCAACATGTCCTCTAAAAACCATCAAGCTGATCGGATGTTTCTGATAATCTGTAGGCAGAACACAAAGGGCTGGGACTCATTAATGCTACTTTACATCTAACAGTTTTGTCAGAAGTTATTTTATTAATCTTGGTGTTAAAACAAGCAGTCTTTAATAAACTAACAAAGAGACAGGGACAGAACTGGTACTTCTTTACTGGACCAGGTCAGAGACCAGTTAAACTGACTGATCCAGGTTTCAGCAGTTAGCAGGATGCTAGCGGAAATAAATGGAAACTGGGGCTTTTGGGTCAAACTCAAAATTAATAAACACATTAAAAGCTTTTTTTTGGTAGATCATCTGACAACAGTTTAAAATGACTAATCAGCCACATATTTAAGTACAAAACTAAATATTTTAGCAAAATTATATGATGGGGTTTTAAAAAAACTACAAGGGAGTTCAGTTTTTGTGTTCCGCCAGATACTTCCTGTTACATGTAGACGCTAGTAAACCGTTCCGCGTTTGAAGAAGCCATTATAAAGATAAATAATAGAAAACACAAAATATACTTATTTAAAAAGTTGTTTAAATACGTTTATGTAAACGGCGTGAGTTTTGCTTTTTAAATGGAACCAAGTGTGTTTTATGTTTCCCGGAAGTTCATCAATAGGCGGACAGAGACGGCACGTGGAGCCGGAAGTCGCTCTGGCATCTGCGACGTGTTTCTATGAACGCAGGTATTTGTTTGTGTTTACCTGTCTCGCGGCCGTCAACGTGCCGTCTACATCAAAGAGGCACAGCGTGCTCGTGTCCGCGGTGTTCTGGCTCATTCTGTCCGTCCGGTCAATCTGCTCCGTGCTGCCCGGGCGCGCGGCTGCGTGCGGTTCTCAGTAATGCTGTGATTACCCCGCCGGCTCGGTTTGGCTCGGCCCAGAGCTACATCCCAGGACTCAGAGTCGGTGTCAAACTGCCGGAAAATGTGCGGATCAGCTCCTCCTGTGTGGGAGTTTCTAGCCAATGAAAGTGCTCCCCGAAGCGGCGTCACGTGACGACACAGGGGCTTTGATGCCGCGTTGAGTCGACGTCATAAGGTATGCTGGATTTACGGGTATGACAGATAGTCAGAACACCTGACTTTGGTTGAGAAAGATCACATTTTTGTAGCATTTTTAAAGCAAACTTTCTGTTCCTTTTTATTTTATCTCCTTAGTAGTAATCAAAAAAATAATACAATTTTCTTGAAATCAATAAAATAGTTTGATTTTTGTGGAAAACGGACCAGTAAATTATAGCGTATAGAAGTTTTTTTTTTTTTTTAATGATTACATTAGTACAAACAAAGTCAAAAAATTAAGGGGAAGATAGTTTTTTTCTCATTTGGGCTGCATACGACTTTGAGTAAAAACAGATTAATAATTCCTCCAAAATTAAGATGAATGCAAAAAACTTGTAACAAATGGGAATCTATTTTGAACTGGATATTGTTTAAAAATGTTATGTGTCAAAAAAAATTGCTTTAAAAAATGATAAATGTTTTCCAGGCCAAATTTACTCAATTCTAGAATTGACGCCAGGGGGCAACAATCCTTCAGAGGGCCACAAATGGCCCCCGGGCCACACTTTGGACACCCACGTCCTGCAGGAGCTCTTTCTCCTCCTGAACCAAAGCTAGAATTAATTTGTGTCTGGAAGCTGGAAGGAACAGTTCAGTTCAATTAAAACAATTTATCCAGAAAGACTAAATAAAAGCCAATGGAAGTTTTTTTTCCCCAAAAGATGCTGTGGGAAGGAAGGATTTCCAGTAGCAGTCAGTGTTGCAGCAAATCTGAAGATGTCTCTGACTAAAGTGTTGTTGCTGTGTGACATGCTAACCTGCTAACAGCATCCAGGCAGCAGAGATGACATGGATTATTCCACCTACTGATCCGGATCCTTTGCTTTTGCTTTTGTCCACCATGATGGATGGAAGAGTTGGTTTCAACTTCCTCCTTCTCTCTCTGCTTCCTGTTCATCTCCTCTTGGATTTGGTGTCAAATTTCAGGTATTAATTTGAGTTTCTGGAGAAGCTAATCAGCTGCTCCCATAGCCGACATTGTTGTCATGGTTACCAATCATATCGACTGTCTGAAGTAAAACTGTAAGAGCTAAAACCCTTCCAGCTGCAGCATCCAGAACAGAGCTAAACCTGCTGCCATCAGCGGGGGGCGCTGTTCTAGTTGGAGGCTGTTGTATCCGGAATTTGCTTCTTTCGGTTCTGATCCATTTCCCAAGAGCGCAGCAGCTGGACCGGTAACCTGAGGAAGCGCCATCTGTCCTCCTCAGTCACAAACAGGTTTACAGGCACACTAGCACCACCTGAGGTGAAACCGGGTATTACAGCAACACCCTGGTTCTGGCTCGGGCTCTGGTTCTGGTTTTGGCTCTGGTTCTGGATCTGGTCCTGGTTCTGACTCTGGCTCTGGTTTTGGCTCTGGTTCTTACTCTGGTTCTGGTTCTGGTTCTGGTTCTGGCTCTGGTTCTGGATCTGGTTCTGACTCTGGTTCTGGTTCTGACTCTGGTTCTGGCTCTGGATCTGGTTCTGGATCGGGTTCTGGTTCTGACTCTGGTTCTGGCCCTGGATCTGGATCTGGTTCTGGATCTGGTTCTGACTCTGGTTCTGACTCTGGTTCTGGCCCTGGCTCTGGATCTGGTTCTGGATCTGGTTCTGACTCTGGTTCTGGCCCTGGCTCTGGATCTGGTTCTGGTTCTGGCTCTTACTCTGGCTCTGGCTCTGGCTCTGGATCTGGTTCTGACTCTGGATCTGGATCTGGATCTGGATCTGGTTCTGGATCTGGTTCTAGTTCTGACTCTGGTTCTGGATCTGGTTCTGGTTCTGACTCTGGTTCTGGTTCTGGCTCTGATTCTGGTTCTGACTCTGGCTCTGATTCTGGTTCTGGCTCTGATTCTGGTTCTGGTTCTGACTCTGGTTCTGGATCTGATTCTGGCTCTGGTTCTGATTCTGGTTCTGGTTCTGGATCTGACTCTGGCTCTGGCTCTGGATCTGGTTCTGACTCTGGATCTGGTTCTGGTTCTGGCTCTGATTCTGGATCTGGTTCTGGTTCTGGTTCTGACTCTGGTTCTGGATCTGGTTCTGGTTCTGACTCTGGTTCTGGATCTGGTTCTGGATCTGGTTCTGGTTCTGGCTCTGGTTCTGATTCTGGTTCTGGTTCTGACTCTGGTTCTGGATCTGGTTCTGGCTCTGACTCTGGCTCTGGTTCTGGATCTGGTTCTGGTTCTGACTCTGGCTCTGGTTCTGGTTCTGGATCTGGTTCTGACTCTGGTTCTGGCTCTGGCTCTGGCTCTGGATCTGGTTCTGACTCTGGATCTGGATCTGGATCTGGATCTGGTTCTGGCTCTGATTCTGGATCTGGATCTGGTTCTGGATCTGGTTCTGGTTCTGACTCTGGTTCTGGATCTGGTTCTGGTTCTGGTTCTGACTCTGGTTCTGGTTCTGGATCTGACTCTGGTTTTGGATCTGGTTCTGACTCTGGTTCTGGATCTGGTTCTGGTTCTGGTTCTGACTCTGGTTCTGGTTCTGGATCTGACTCTGGTTCTGGATCTGGTTCTGACTCTGGTTCTGGCTCTGGTTCTGACTCTGGTTCTGGATCTGGTTCTGACTCTGGTTCTGGTTCTGGATCTGACTCTGGATCTGGATCTGGATCTGGTTCTGGCTCTGATTCTGGATCTGGTTCTGGATCTGGTTCTGGCTCTGGTTCTGACTCTGGTTCTGGTTCTGTCTCTGATTCTGGATCTGGTTCTGACTCTGATTCTGGATCTGGTTCTGGCTCTGATTCTGGTTCTGGTTCTGACTCTGGTTCTGGATCTGGTTCTGGCTCTGGTTCTGGATCTGGATCTGGTTCTGGTTCTGGTTCTGTCTCTGATTCTGGATCTGGTTCTGACTCTGGTTCTGACTCTGGTTCTGGCTCTGATTCTGGTTCTGGTTCTGACTCTGGTTCTGGATCTGGTTCTGACTCTGGTTCTGACTCTGGTTCTGGTTCTGGATCTGGTTCTGGCTCTTATTCTGGATCTGGTTCTGGATCTGGTTCTGGTTCTGACTCTGGTTCTGGTTCTGGTTCTGGCTCTGATTCTGGTTCTGGATCTGGTTCTGGTTCTGACTCTGGTTCTGGTTCTGGTTCTGGCTCGATGTTTTTTCCTCTCAGATCCGTTTACTGATCATCTAATTCTGTCTCATTTGATTCATCATCAGTTTCTTCCTGTTTCTGTAAATGAAGCTGAAATTTCTCCTTTTCAAACACATTCAGGTATTTTTTCCTTCCTTCTCTGATTGGCTGGAATCCAGCTGAGCTGATCTAAAAATAACGATGGAGTCACATTTTCACCTTATTTTACTTTAATGAACGGTGTTTTTATGATTTTGAGCATTTTTAGATGAACATTTTGAGCTTTTCACTGATTTTATTGTCGTCAGTTTTAGTCCGGAGCTCCCTGAAGTGAACTGAATGTTTTGAGAAACGGAGATTTAAAGCTGGCAGACTTTATCCAGCTTATTGTCTGTCTGAGGCTGCAGACGCGACACTGACATGGTCACAAATCACGGTAAAAAACATGACTTATTACACCCAGTACCTGCAAGTCAGAGCAGCAAAAGAATAAATACAAATAGGACCACAGTCAGGGTGAACAGTATTTTTAATTCATTTTTGTTTTTAATAAGTGTATAGGATTGAGAATATAGTCCGAATCAAAGAAGTGTGTGGGTAAGTGAGATTATTAAAAAAAAAATTAAATGTGTATAACATTTATGCACAAAAAACAACAACAGACTATTTATTAGAACAGAAAAACCTCAGTAAAAGCAGCAGGGGTGTGAATACTTATTGAGTTTCTGGGAGCAGTGCTGCCTCTAGTGGTCTGAACCCCTCACTACCTTCATAACCTTCAATCTAGCTACATAAAATGAAATTTGATATTATTTTTTGCTTTGTTTCTACTTTTAGGTTGAACAGATGAATAAAGACATCAAGATTTTGCAACACAAAAAAGCCTCATTTCCAAGAATAATGGATCTTAAAAAAATGTTTAGTCATTCGATTGTGGAAATTAAGTGCAATTGTCCCATGAAAAAGGGCTAAAACGTGTATTCATTAGTAAGTAGCTATATATAAACATTGGTTGGTTATTTATCAGTTTTTGCCAAATTATTAAGAGCCATTCTGAACACTTAGAGGAGCCCCAGGTTGTAGAAATTATCAAGCGAACTGAATTATTAGCAGCTGGGAGGAAGGATCTGTGATGACGCTGCTTTGTGCATTTAGGATGTAGCAGCTCTGCAGGAACAGCTTCATACACGGAGGGGAGATGCTGTCTATCAGTGATGATTTTGGAATTGAGAATGTATTGTCATTCAGCTTCCCTGGTTATGTAAAGGTTAAATGTTAAATGATTCTGGCTCCCACCACCTCTGGGTGGGAGGGATCTGAGGACAGAGCTTATCTAACTTCTTCCACTGAGCTGCAAATAAACTGACACCATGCTGAAGGATGAAGCCACCTCAGAGTCCAAAATATCTAAACAAATGTCTCAAATAATGTGCTAATTTTAGTTAGGAAAAAAAAACATTCTCAGGATAAAAAAAACCTTTAATTAGATTTTACACTCAAAATAAAAATCTCAAACAAGTAATTAAATAGTAAATAAGTTAAATTTGACTAAAAACATAAAGTATGGTAATTTATATTCAGGGGAAATATATTTGGTTAACTTCATAACAACATTATTTTATTTGACCATTTATTTTATTTTACAGCATTTCATCATTTAAAAGGAAACTTTTGACAAAAAGCTACTTCCACCTGCAGTCCCTGGACAGGATGATGACGGTTTAATATCATTTAACAGATTATTAAGTGATGAAAAGCCAGAAAATAAATTAATGCCATATTCCTGACTACCAGTAGTTCATGTTTGTCCTCTGTAGAGGACATTTCTAAACTTGAATATCTCCCACCCCCTGCTTTCTACTGAATTAATTCCTTTTGGTATCTACAGAGGACATTTAGGGCTTTTCAATGATACCACATATGAAGGGGTGGGACTTTTGTACGTATCTTTTTCTAATTCATAAAAATTGGGTTCATCAGTAATAACACATTTTATGGGAAGAGACAAAAAAAGTGCGTAAAATCTTTTATTACCTTACAACGAATGTGGGATTTAAAAAAAATGGTGATTGGACAATATTTTTTTCCTGGTAGTCAGGAGGATATGTGCAATAAATCATTGTTCATATTTCACTAAAAATAAGCAAACCAATCAAGCTAGAAAGATAGAATCTGATATTAATTCTTAGTTTGCCTGAACTTCATAGTTTGTGTTGCTGCTGTTTGTAAACTGGGGAAAATGTCAATAAAATCCACTTAAAATCACTTTATTGATTCTGAGGGGAAATTAAATTTTGTTGGAGCTCAAATTATCCAGGTTTCTAATGCAGAAAGTTCTGCAGCAGTCTGTATTACAGTGAGTGTGAGGAAACCTCTGACTGAAGACACTGGCAGTCTCATGTATAAATGCCCTTAATTTTCTTGATTTTATGAGAAATTGTTCTTTTCACTATCATCTCAAGAGGTTCCAAAGTCTCCTTTGACCTTTGACCTTGTTTCTCCTGAAACATATAGCCATTAGCCATTTCCATTGTTTTGTCCACATTCAAGATGGCTGCTCCCTCACCATTACTCGTGGTGTGCTCTTTTTCTTGTCCATAACTGAAAACATTGTTTAATCAACTTCCAGCAGTGATTTAAATTCACTGACTGTATTTTTTTTCATGCAGCAGCTTTTAAATTTCTCCACATTTTCATGCATGTGGTCTGATGATCACCACAGAAGCTCCGCTCTGGTTTCCTAATGTGGATTTTAGTCGATAACCTGGTTTCAGTTTCTTTGAGGCTGCAGAACATCATCAGACTTTACCATACAAATAGAAATTGTCCAGATTCTGTCTTTTGCAAACTAAGCTGGAGGGCAGGTTGCATTCAACAGCATTCTTAATTAACGATGACTAGATTTTTAAGCAGCCATTTGCATGAACAAAAGAGAAGCTGTTGAGGTTCTTGTTTCCATGTACTCCACCCCCTTCCCACCAGGAACAATGAACCACCAGTCCAGACCCGATCCAACTCTTCAGAGGCCTTTAATCATGTAGCAAAGCAAATTCTGATACTGGGACAAACAGCCTCTGGTTTACTTGTATGCATTCATTGAAACTTGAACAATGTCATATCAAAGTTTTACAAACTCCTATACTATAGATATCTCCACAGAGGATGAAACTGAGTTTAAAAATAAAGACAAAGTCATTAATTTTGGGCATATGAGGAACAACAATGAAAAGAGAGCCAGTCTGAGTATAGATCAGCTTTTAAAAGTCACAGATGACGTTTAAAGATGACTTTAGCGGTCACTCAGCTACAGATTCAGATGGAAGCGCAGCTCATATCGGGTCGACCCACTGTAAAACAGAACTGAAACCGGGGCTGAGTGTAACTGCTAAGGCTTCGTGTCGACTCCTGTTTCAAAAAACAACAAACGGTCGAAGGAGCAGAGAACGACATTTTTTTAATCTCCCTCAGCAGCTGCAAACAAAGGGCGATTCCTTTTCGCGCCGTATGTTTAAAAGTCCAGCACAGCCAATCAGCGATGGGATAGAACACACAAACATGAACGCGCTCCTTAAAGGAATTCAGCCAATCACAGCTCAGAATGAGTTCTGTGCCCCCAGCGTTTACGTTTAAATGATTGATTTTGACCAATCAGCGGGGAAGGGGGAGGAGCTACAGAACCAGTTTTAGGCAGTGACAAACAGTTGCGCTTTCTTCCTCATTCAGTCCTTTACAGCTTGTGTTGGAGAGAACAGGTAAGAGACGTTGTTTCTGGCTAAATCAGCGGATTTTTTGTCGCCATTTATGTTAAATAAGTGTTTAGGTTGTTTGTGGCCCTTAATCCGTTCTTGGCGATCGAGTTCTCAAGCTTAAGCTCCAGGAGCGAACTTTTACGGCCTTTTTTGGCCGAAAGTGTAAATCTCAGCGTAATGAAAACGAACTTTATAATAAAGTAATCAGCGTCGGTTTCTAAGAACGAAAATAGATAACTATAGTTTACGATGTTTTGCGGTGTGTTTTGGGTGGCGCAGTTGGTGCGTAACAGGCAGTTGAAACGCCATTTGGCTGCGCAGTGCAAACACGACGGAAACTCCGCAGTTTGCGCCTGAAACTGGCTGCAGGTCTTTTCTGACTGTGTTCCGTTTGTTGTGGTATCAATCCGAGCCCATATGGAGTTCTTGTGTTTAGGAACTGGGCTGGGCGGTTCTGCTGGGGAACTTTTGGCGCAGTTGGGCGGTTTAGGCGGGAAGATACAAAATGGAGTCGCGTCTTTTTGTCCCGAAGAGCCAGAAATCCGATTAGCGTCTGAAGACGACTCCTCCCGGCGTCTGGCTGGCTGCGCTAGGCCTCATTAACATGTAACACTCATTAAATGCAGGTCAAAGGTCACTTTGCACAAACTTTAACACCTTATGAGGTTTATGATGACTTTTAGCGGGTTTAGAAGGTAAACACTGATTCTTATCAAGGGTGTTTACATTATTTTCTCCATAACTGTTTCAATTAATGCAAGACTTAAGAATACAATTAAAATACATCTCGGTGAAATCTGAAAAGTTTAAGTTTGACTTAAATTGAACATGTAATGAGAAAAAATAAACTTAAAGTTGATGGTGCCTTTTTAAGTACTGAAATAAGTTATAAACATTTGAAGTTGCAAAATGTGAAGATCTGAGTTTATTGGCTAAATTCGTATAAAGCATTTCAAAACTCACTTTATATGCTCTGCTCCTCAGAGGCTAAGCTAATGCTAAAACTCCATCATTGAGTTTGAAATGATTCTTTTCCCAATCTCTTAGTTATTCTCTTTAAAGAGTAAGCGCCACCATGACAAAGGACCCCAATAAGCCCAGAGGGAAGACCTCTGCCTACGCCTTCTTCGTTGCAACCTGCCGCGAGGAGCACAAAAAGAAGCACCCAGGAACCAGCGTCAACTTCGCAGAGTTCTCCAAGAAGTGCTCAGAGAGATGGAAGGTAAGTGGCACTAACCTGAATGTTTCCCAGTAAACTGGGAACTCTGGAGGACTAAAATGTTTTGTTTTGGAAGACGATGTCAGCCAAGGAGAAGGTGAAGTTTGACGAGATGGCCAAGAACGACAAGGTCCGCTACGACCGAGAGATGAAGTCCTACGTTCCCCCGAAAGGAGCCAAGAAGGGCAAGAAGAAGAAGGACCCCAACGCACCCAAAAGACCTCCGTAAGTCGGCGCTCTGATGCGGTCTGTAAAGAGTCTTCTGTTATTTATATGTCCATCTTTACATCTGCAGCTCCGCTTTCTTCGTCTTCTGCTCCGACCACCGTCCCCGGATCAAGGAGGAGCATCCCGGCATCTCCATCGGCGACATCGCCAAGAAGCTGGGCGAGCTGTGGGCAACGCAGGGCACCAAGGACAAGGCGCCCTACGAGGCCAAGGCCGCCAAGCTGAAGGAGAAATACGAGAAGGTAGGCACCCAGATGAGAGGAACCAGCTAACAGGAAGGTAGCGTGATGCTAACTGGAAGCTAACAGCTCTTCCTCCTCTTCCTCAGGATGTGGCCGCCTACAGAGCCAAAGGCGGCTCAGGGAAGAGCGACGCCGGGAAGAAGAGTGGCCCCGGCCGGCCCCCAGCCAAGAAAGTCCAGCCTGCTGACGACGACGATGATGATGACGAAGATGACGATGAGGAGGAGGATGACGATGATGATGACGATGATGATGAATAAGTGTCATGTGAAAGGATGTGAAGTTTGCGATGCATTGTTCAGCTTAAACCCGTTTCTTTTGTGTGTGGATGATTGCAACATTTAGCCTGCTGTCCCTGGTTCTGGTCCGGTTCTGCCGGACCGGGTCTCCTCCTTTCATTCAGGGATTTAGTTTCTAGCCTCCCTTTAGTCCGTGTCTGTTTCTACTGAACTCGGGTTGTTCCACCTTGTGAACGGCGCTGAACTGGACTGAAGCGCCAGCGGACGGCAGGAAGACATTTTGTTTTTTAAAGCTTGGTTCTGGAAGCACTGCTCGCGTTCTGTTCTAGTGGTGCCGTTTTCTTTCCCACTGTCGTTTTACCACCAGGATGTTTCTGTAGCTTCATTAAGATGTTGGCAGCCATTTTTAAAGTGGAACTTTGAAACCTGTAGAACGAATTTTTCTTTTTATAATAAAATTTTGTATATTGATTATAATTGGAGTTTGTGATTATTCCACATGTTCAATTTTCTGTCAGATCTGCTGAATAATAAACAGGAATTTAATATCTAAACCGTTTCTGCTGCATGTTTTAGTTTTGCTGTGCAGCAAACAGATGCGACTCTGTGCCTGGTTGGAAAGAATCCAGCAATGATCCAGAGGAGCAACTGTCGCAGGGGTTTCAAACTAGTGGAAAGTCAGCTGGAGGGAAAACCTTTAAATTTGGATGCGCCAGAAGGAGAGCGACCGATTCTCCTGAAACCAGGCAGCAATTCAACCCAAACGTCTTAAACCTGGATTCTCTGACTGAAACTGAAAGGATAATCTAACTTAATCGAAAATCATGGTATTTTTTAATCTACACAATTTTTTATTTCTATCCTTTGTGGATCTAAGCCTCAAATTTGGTACTTAAAATGTCAGTAAATTTCCTCTACATATTTTGTTTTATGGTGTAAAATTAAGGAAATGACTTTCATATGAGCAAAAAATAATGTGGGGTTACAATCCAGTGATGAGTTTAATATTTTTTGTGTTTTGAGTTCAGGTTAAAGTAAATACTACCCAATTATCAAAGGGTAATTTCATGCCCAGCCAATCAAACCTGGGGACCAAATCTCCTTCTGCCCAACGCCCCATGCCACCTGGAGCCACCCCTGCTTCTGGAGCTAAATTTCCTCAAAAACCGCAGTAACATGAAGTTTAATCACTGATTTCTCTGTTCTTTTTATTTGTATTTAAAAGTTGTGAATGAATTTAAAGGATTTGGATTCTGATAAGCTTGAACCTCCAAACAGGAAGAGCGCTGTGACTGACGTTTCCAGCAGCCAATAGCTGTTTAGTAACGGCCATCTGGTGGGCCAATCAGAGGCGCCGCTTCGTTGGTCCCGGCTCTCTTGGACGACGCTGAGCCGCGGCGGCAGCGGGACTCCATTCAGCACCTGTAAGCTGTCCACCCCGGACCGGCCTGGTGACACCTGACGGTAAGACCGGAACCAGACACACACCAGAACCACTCCAAAAACAGAACCAGGCCGCTGGAAAACACTAACGAACACAGTGCGACAGCGGAGACAGAGCAGATGCTAGCCGCGCGTCCGTCACCGCGCCGCCGCCGCGCTGCCGCCTATGCGTCGCGCAGAGCGTGTTCCAGGGATTAGTTGGTGTCGCTGAGACCTGTTGCCGGTTCTGCCTCCTCCTGACACCCGGCCTCAGTCCCCAGACGTCCGTCCGGGTGAATCGGCAGCTCGGCTGCATCTCTATCAGTGATTAGGTTTAACACGAACCCGTCCGGTCCGTTAGTCCAGTCGCGGCTCGCGAGGAAAACCGTCTTTGTCACGAGTGGGCTCGTGCAGTGTGACACAGGGAGGATGTCTGGATGAAAACCCAGACACCCGAACCAGTCCTATCAGAACCGGGCCCGTTTCATGGCTCTGGATCCTGCTGGGAGTTCTGGTCTCACCTGGAGGCAGAACTGGGTTTACTGGAGCTGCGCAGTTACAATGAATCATCACGGAACCGGCGGGGCGGACCAGAACCGCCCTACCGGTTCCAGCTGAGGTCCATAAAATTCCAGCTTCAGAACAGAATAGGTTTTAGATCCAAGCTGAAGGCTAGGATGATCCAAACCCGACCAGAACTGGACTTAAAGATGACCAGACCCTGAACAACATGAGGGTTCTGGACTGAACCGGGCCTGTTACTTAGAACCTGGTCCATATATGTTCCCACCCTCACCCAAACGGTGAACCGATTGCAGTTTTCTGGCCGATCCTCAGAAATCCTGACCTGCTGATTCCGTTTTTTTGTCTGAAAAGTTGATAAATGGCTCAAAGACGTGACGCCCAATTTTTTTGTCCGGCTCTACTTTTTACAGTTAAAAAAAGGTTTAAACTCATAAAAAGAAACCATAAATATGTAATATATCTCCCACATAAACACTTTATTGAACATTTCAAAAGCTGTTCTTTTTTGGCCATTTTTGGGGTCTTTGAAGGGTCAAAATGTCATGCGGTGCGACTGTCCAAACTCAATTAC
>NW_006800420.1:123483-131884 GCF_000485575.1 Poecilia formosa
ATGGAAAATACCTTATTTGTAGATGAATCACGGTCGCACCACATGACATTTTTTAAGACCACAACCAAATCATATTGATAAAAAAGCCTTGAAAAGGTCTAATTTGAATGTGAAATTATGATTTCTGTATGCACAACATTTCAAATATTCTAGTAATTGAAATGGATGTAAATATTTTTAACATTTTTAATTTAGCTCTGTGGAAATCCTTATATGTCAATGACCCAAATATGAACAGCGCAGCAGGAGAATGCGATTAAAAGGCCGCCTGTCACGGTGAGACATTTCTCTAGACGATAAATTGCCCCAGAAGTTATTGTGATAAACGATAATATTCTTGTCTTGAGGCAATTTTCCAGTAATATAATGATAATAGCATAATAATGCACATTCTCACAGATGAATAATCTTTAAATTCTAACAAACATTTAATGTTGGACATTTTATAAGACATTTTAAATATCCACAAACAACACAACAGAAACAACAAATGAAATGAATTATGAAAACAAAATTGTTCTTCAAATATAAGGACTGGTTGAGACCAAAATACCAGACCGAAAACTTTTATCATCTGTATTTTGGTTTTGGTAGGAAGAAAAAAAACAGATAAATTATGCACAACAGACGTATCCCCCTTTTTCACGGCAGTCTGAACGATCTGTTCACCCAACAACAAAATATGATTTGGAAGTAAATTATGTCTGATTGTTTTAGCATAAAATTTGAAAAACACTGACATGACTGTTCAGAGTGCAAATAATAAGATAATTTTGTTTGCTTGAACAATAAAAAAACAACTGATTATATTTACAATAAGTGCCAATAAAATCTGTGAAACAATAGAAATATGACCTAAAATTAATAATTCTGTGCCAATCCCAACAGGGATGTGAACATTTATTGAGTTTGTTGGGAACTGTGATGGGTTTAGAAGAAGGATCTGAGTTTACGCTGTTTTGTGCACTGAGGATGCAGCAGTTTGTCATTGAAGAAAGATCCAGATTCAGGAATGAATGAAAATAATCAGAAATATGTCATGGTGAGGAGCGAAGAAAGAGCAGAAAACATGAAGAGTCCAGAATAATAAAAGTGTGCAGGTGGATCGTGTGTTTCTCCGTCAGCGCTCGTCAGCCAGTCGAGCCTCCCTGATTCTGCTAATGAAGAGAATCTGCATGTAAATCAGCCGATTTGCACCTGACAAGACGAGGTCAGGGGAAAACTGGCCCGCAGGTGTTTGAAGATTACCTTTGATTGATAAATGTTTTCATCCACAGCAGCATTAGTCAGCTGGTAAAATGAAGAGAGGATTTTCTGCATTACAGAGGCAGACGTGCAGCTGCAGATGTGCAGCAGGTGCCATGCGTCTGCTGAGCGTTAGCAGCCGATCAGCAGCAGAGCAATCCAAGCGCAGCAGAGATTAATTCAATCTGCTCTGTAATCATCTTAGCCTGCAGCCTGCAGGTGGAAAAGCGAACCGAGCCTGGAGCCGTCCGCGTGTTTTCACGTTAAAAACCGCAGAACGTTTTATTATGAATCTGAAAGGAACAGAAAATAATGAGCAGGTAAACTGAACCTTACGAACCACCTTACGAACAACGACTACCATAAAACAGAATAAATATTAAAATCAGTCAACACAAAAAACCTGCAGCTTAAGGATGCAACAAGCTATTACTTTAGTTTTTGATTAATTAATCTATTAATTTTGGCTATTAATCAGGTAAAAAAATATCTGTTCTGCCGATTCGTCATGAAAGCCTTTTTTGTACAATTTTAGAAGAATGTTTGTTGACTATTTGTGGATTAAATTATTAATAATTGGATTGTATAATGTTACTAAAAGGAGATTTTATTTTTACGGAAGGTGAACCAGGTGAAGTTAAGTCTGCTACTAAACACATACAAGGTTTTTTTAATCTTAAATGCTAAATGTTTATATTTGTGTACAGCTTTGGCTTCATGATGCTCTGATTATGTTGTTTTTTCAGCTGTTGATCTTTTTTAGAGTCGATTCACTGACTACTAAATTAGTTGGTGATAATTTGAATAATTGCTTCATCCGATTAATCGTTTCAGAATTGCTAGCTTCCGCTAACTAAAGCCAACAAACACGGTTCTCCTTCCTTCAGATTCATGTGTTCATATTCATGCGTACATACTGTCGTTGCTGATGGAGGCGGGCCGTTCCAGGTCTCTGCAGGTGAGGATGGCCAAGGTGAAGCAGGTGGGCCTCCTGGCCGCCGGCTGCCAGCCCTGGAACAAAGACGTGTGCGCCGCCAGCGGAGACCGCTTCGCCTACTGCGCTACGTTAGCCATCTACGTCTACCAGGTGAGGTCATGAGGACCGCTCCATTCATTCATTCATTCATTCATTCATTCATTCATTCATTCATTCATTCATTCATTCATTCATTCATTCATTCATAAATATCACAAATTCAATCAAAAATATTTATTCAGCAAAAAAATCCAGTTAATTAGCTTCCAAGGTAAATACTTACTCCATGAATGTTTAGTGGACAAGCTAACTATATGGCTGTGAACTACACAGTTAGCTCTAAGCTATGCAAATAATTAGTTAGCTAATTAGCCAAAGAGGTTTGGAAGTCCCAGCTTTTATTGTGGTTGCCCACTTCCGGTTATTGGAAGTGATTTTGGCATGTTAGCCAAATGTTTAGTTTGCTAACTAATTAGTTTGAAGCTAAATGTTTAGCTTGAAACCGTGACGTTTATGAATGAATGATTAACATGGTAAAAATGTGACTTTGAAAAATGAACCCTCGTTTTTTATTTTATGACAGGCTAATCAAACCAAATTATTGGTGTTAACCGTTAACTGTGTAACTTTGTGCCTCATATTTACACACCGACCTTTAAAAGTCAAATTGATCGAATCTGCTGCCGTCTACACTGGTTGTTGTTTTTCTGTTGAAGACGCAACTTCCTGTTTTTGATTAGATTTCTAAATTTATGTCACAAAAGTTGCAGCACATGATGTTTTCAAGACAACATCATCGGATAAAATTTGGTTTTTGTTATAACTAAAAATGCTTTGAAAATTTGAGCAGGATGAACCAAACCTGATCCAGAAAGTTCTCCTCTGACGCCTGCTCACCTGTCTGAGGAGGGAGCTGCTTCCCAGGACTGATCCCTGAGGGACTCCCTTGCTCACCTTTGACCTTGGCGGGTAAAGCAGATGTTTGTTTGTGTGCAGCTGGACCAGCAGTACAACGAGTTCAAGCTGTGCTCCATCATGTCAGAGCACAAGAAGACGATCACGGCCATCAGCTGGTGTCCCGACAACGCCGACCTGTTCGCCTCCGCCTCCGCCGACAACCTGCTCATCATCTGGAACGTGGCGGAGAAGAAGGCCGTCGCCCGGCTGGACAACACCAAAGGTAGGCGACCGACCGGGACTCTCACCTCTGACCTCTGAGCCATCCTCCTTCCTCTCCAGGCGTCCCCGTCTCCGTCAGCTGGTGCTGGAACTCGGCGGACGGTGTGGCCTTCGTGTCGCAGCGCGGCCCGCTTTACGTCTGGGACTACCGAGGGTCCGACGCGGCGGTCACCGTCCACAAGGAGGCGCACTCCTTCCTGTCGGACATCTGCCTGTTCCGCTGGCACCCGAGCAAGAAGGGCAAGCTGGTGTTCGGACACACCGACGGGAGCCTGTCCGTCTTCCAGCCCGGTAAGTCCAGACCCGCGCTCTGGGGGAAACTAAGTACACCCTCATCTCTAAGTTCACCCTCATCTCTAAGTTCACCCTCATCTCTAAGTTCACCCCTAAAGACATCTCTTATTTTGAGCTTTATTTAAACAGTTTGCATTCATTTCCAGTTATGGTCTGAGAGTTTGTTTAATGGGTTCAGTGGTTTTCCGCCTGAAAAGGCTTGAGAAACACTGATCTAGAGAGAATGACCCTTGACCTCTACCCTGCTCAGTGAGGCCTGTAGAGTCTGGAACGAAGCGCTGGGATTGGACGGGAAGCTTATTGTCGGTTTTGGCTCAGCGTAGCTTCGTAGTCTGCAGCTTATTTTCAGATATCTAGCAGGTAATTATGAAACTGATTTTATGATAACTCAGCCTGCCGTACACGGTTGTTCCTTTGACCTTTAACCTCTACAGTTACATGGTCCTGTAAAACTCTCAGAAAACAGAAAACGTTCTGATAAGAGATTATAATTTGTACTTTTGAATACTTGAGTATTTCTATAAGTACTTCAGTACTTCACTACTTTCGCTGGTAGTTGAGTGCCAATATTTTACTCAAGTACCAGAGCTGGGTTAGGGTTAGGGCAAAGTACTTCACTGGTTGTTTCTCTGACCTCTGACCTTGGGATGAACCTTCTCCCAGGTGTTTTCTTCTCTGGGGGGGTGATACACTTTGTATGACCTTTGACCCCTTCCCAGATTGATGAGCAGTTCTACTTCCTGCCCTGCAGTTTGGTAACGTCTGACCTCTGACCTCTGCTGTGTGTCCAGGCAGTAAAAGCCAGAAGCATGTCCTGCGTCCAGAGTCCCTGGAGGGGACGGACGAGGAGGACCCGGTCAGCGCCCTGGAGTGGGACCCTCTGTCCACCGACTACCTGCTAGGTACCCTAACCCCGACCCGGAGCCTCAGTGCAGACGCAGCCTCAGGCTCTGATCGGGTTCTGATCCGCCGTCTTCTTCTCCTGCAGTGTCCAACCTCCATAACGGCGTGCGGCTGGTGGACAGCGAGGGACTGTCCTGCATCACGTCCTTCTGCTTCCCGTCCGCCGCTGCCTCCGTCCAGTGCCTGGCCTGGGTTCCCTCGGCTCCGGGGATGTTCATCACCGGCGGTGAGAGGCGCTGCAGGACCCTGGCTCTGAATGAAACCTGATTGGTGGTGAGACGTGTTCTTTCTGCAGACTCACAGGTCGGCGTGCTGAGGGTTTGGAACGTGTCTCGCTCCACGCCGTTGGACAGCTTCAAGCTGAAGAAGACAGGATTTCACGCTCTGCACGTGCTCAGCGCTCCGCTGGCCAAAAGACGTAACTACACCTCCGATAACCCAACACGTAGACTGAAGCTTCATTTATAACCTAAACGATTAATCACTATTAGTCGATTATGGAAATCTCAGCTAAATTAGTCATTCTTTAATCTTAGAATGGAGTAAAAATTTTAAAAAGTCAATTTCAGAGCCGTAATTAGGTCAAAACTGTCCCCCAGTTTTCCTGCTGGATCTCTGGATCGATGCTCAGGCTGACCGCCTCTGCTCCTCTCTGCAGCTCAGAGCTCCAGTTCTCCCAGTAAGAGCCAGCACACCAGTTCCACCAGCGAGGCCGTCCCTCCGCCGACCCTGTCCCAGAACCGGGCCTTCTCTCTGCCGCCCGGCCACGCCGTCTGCTGCTTCATGGACGGCGGCGTCGGACTCTACGACATGGGGGCCAAGAAGTGGGACTTCCTGAGAGACTTGGTACTCTGCAGGCTGAGTGGCTGGCAGGACAGGAAGTGTCTCGGTTCGCTCTGACGTCTGTTTTTAAATTCCAGGGCCACGTAGAAACCATCTTTGACTGCAAGTTTAAACCCGATGACCCCAACCTGCTGGCGACGGCTAGTTTTGATGGAACCATAAAAATCTGGGACACCAACACACTGACGGCCGTTTCTACGTCCCCTGGCAACGAAGGGGTGGTTTACTCTCTGTCCTGGGCTCCAGGTGGATCAGCTGCTAACACACTGCTAATATCAGCTAATGTTAGCATACCAGCTAATGTTAGCATACCAGTTAATGTTAGCATATTAGCTGGTGTTAGCATATTAGCTAATGTTACCATGTCAGCTGTTAATTTATGAGCACATCAGTTAGTATTGGCTTTTCAGTCAATGATAGTATATCAGCTAATAATATTAGCATATTGGCTAATGTTAGCATACCAGCTAATGTTAACATATAAGCTAATGTTAGCATTTGGGGTTATGTTAGCATATCTGCTAATGTCATACCATACATTGCACATACTAGCTAATGTTAGAATGTTGACAATTGTTGAGATATCAGTTTATGTCAGTTTATAGACTGTTAGTTTATCAACTAGCATTTACTATTCTGTGCTAACAGTAGTTAATATGCTAATTAATAATAGCTGATATGCTAATAATGATATACTATTGTTAGTAAATATATTATCATCAGCAAATGTATTTAGCTGCCACTACCTGTGTTAATGGCTCCTATCTTGTCAAAGTTAGCTAATAACTAGCATTAATAAGTTAACACTACCTTACTTTTATTGTGTAAAGGTAAACATGAGTGATGGGATATTAGTGGGAAACAGCTGGAGGTGTCATTCTCAGCAGTGGCAGCTTGAGGAGCTGGGCAGTGAGACAGTGGTGAGGTGTGAGGCAGGACTGGCAGCAGAGAGCATTGTGGGTTGGGAGAGTTTGCTTGTGCGGTCCTTCTGTGTTTCTTGGATCTGGAAAGTGTTAGTCTGGATGTCAGGAGCCAGAAGGTTGCTGTGGTTCTTCATGGGAAAGCAGTTTTTCTCTGCTTGTTTCTAAGGAGACCTGAACTGCATCGCAGGAGCGACGTCTCGTAACGGAGCGTTCATCTGGGACGTCAGGAAGGGGAAAATCATCACCCGCTTTAACGAGGTCAGTTCAGATCTGCAGACTTGGTGAAGCTGGAGCGGTTCTAACTGCTGCTGTCTCCCTTCAGCACGGTAAGAACGGGATTTTCTGCATATCGTGGAGCCACAAAGACTCCAAGAGGATCGCCACCTGCAGCGGAGACGGGTTCTGGTGAGCGCTGGTCCAACCGGCTTGAATCTCGCAGCGATGAGGCGGAGCGCGTTTCATGTTCTCCTCTCTGCAGCATCATCAGAACCATCGACGGGAAAATCCTGCACAAGTACAAACATCCTGCTGCCGTGTTCGGCTGCGACTGGAGCCAGAACAACAAGTAAGACCTGAACGTCCGTCCGTCCNCACTGACGGCCGTTTCTACGTCCCCTGGCAACGAAGGGGTGGTTTACTCTCTGTCCTGGGCTCCAGGTGGATCAGCTGCTAACACACTGCTAATATCAGCTAATGTTAGCATACCAGCTAATGTTAGCATACCAGTTAATGTTAGCATATTAGCTGGTGTTAGCATATTAGCTAATGTTACCATGTCAGCTGTTAATTTATGAGCACATCAGTTAGTATTGGCTTTTCAGTCAATGATAGTATATCAGCTAATAATATTAGCATATTGGCTAATGTTAGCATACCAGCTAATGTTAACATATAAGCTAATGTTAGCATTTGGGGTTATGTTAGCATATCTGCTAATGTCATACCATACATTGCACATACTAGCTAATGTTAGAATGTTGACAATTGTTGAGATATCAGTTTATGTCAGTTTATAGACTGTTAGTTTATCAACTAGCATTTACTATTCTGTGCTAACAGTAGTTAATATGCTAATTAATAATAGCTGATATGCTAATAATGATATACTATTGTTAGTAAATATATTATCATCAGCAAATGTATTTAGCTGCCACTACCTGTGTTAATGGCTCCTATCTTGTCAAAGTTAGCTAATAACTAGCATTAATAAGTTAACACTACCTTACTTTTATTGTGTAAAGGTAAACATGAGTGATTGGATATTAGTGGGAAACAGCTGGAGGTGTCATTCTTAGCAGTGGCAGCTTGAGGAGCTGGGCAGTGAGACAGTGGTGAGGTGTGAGGCAGGACTGGCAGCAGAGAGCATTGTGGGTTGGGAGAGTTTGCTTGTGCGGTCCTTCTGTGTTTCTTGGATCTGGAAAGTGTTAGTCTGGATGTCAGGAGCCAGAAGGTTGCTGTGGTTCTTCATGGGAAAGCAGTTTTTCTCTGCTTGTTTCTAAGGAGACCTGAACTGCATCGCAGGAGCGACGTCTCGTAACGGAGCGTTCATCTGGGACGTCAGGAAGGGGAAAATCATCACCCGCTTTAACGAGGTCAGTTCAGATCTGCAGACTTGGTGAAGCTGGAGCGGTTCTAACTGCTGCTGTCTCCCTTCAGCACGGTAAGAACGGGATTTTCTGCATATCGTGGAGCCACAAAGACTCCAAGAGGATCGCCACCTGCAGCGGAGACGGGTTCTGGTGAGCGCTGGTCCAACCGGCTTGAATCTCGCAGCGATGAGGCGGAGCGCGTTTCATGTTCTCCTCTCTGCAGCATCATCAGAACCATCGACGGGAAAATCCTGCACAAGTACAAACATCCTGCTGCCGTGTTCGGCTGCGACTGGAGCCAGAACAACAAGTAAGACCTGAACGTCCGTCCGTCCGTCTGTACATCCATCTGTACATCCATCCATCTGTACATCCATCCATCCATCCATCTGTACATCCATCCATCTGTACATCCATCTGTACATCCATCTGTACATCCATCTATACAT
>NW_006800420.1:131894-132551 GCF_000485575.1 Poecilia formosa
TCCCTCCATCTGTACATCCATCCATCTGTACATCCATCCATCCATCCATCCGTCCGTCCGTCTGTACATCCATCCATCCGTCCGTCCATCTGTACATCCATCCATCTGTACATCCATCCATCCATCCATTCGTACATCCATCCATCTGTACATCCATCTGTACATCCATCCATCTGTACATCCATCCATCCATCCATTCGTACATCCATCCATCTGTACATCCATCTGTACATCCATCTATACATCCATCCATCCGTATATCCGTACATCCATCCATCCGTACATCCATCCATCTGTACATCCATCTATACATCCATCCGTCCATCCATCCATCCATCCATCCATCCATCCATCCATCCATCCGTCCATCCAACTATCTCATTCGGTGTAAAACTTCAGTTAACTGATTTAATCCATTTTCCTTTGAATGTCTCGTTTTCTGTTCATGAAACCTTTAATCTTTCATCTTTTCCCAGTAATGCAGCTCAATATTTAACTTTCACTTTGAAGCTAAATATTCCTGGTTCTGGTAAAAGACATTTATGTTACTAACTAAATGTTTAGTTTGAAGGTAAATATTTAGCTAACAAGCTTAATTTGTAGGTTTTGAACCAAGTACAACTAGCAGTAGTTTGAAGCAGCTAGCAAACATCTATG
>NW_006800420.1:133007-134746 GCF_000485575.1 Poecilia formosa
TCCATCCATCCATCCATCCATCCATCCATCCATCTGTCCATCCATCCATCCATCCGTCCATCTGTCCATCCATCCATCCATCCATCCATCCATCCATCTGTCCATCCATCCATCCATCCATCCATCCATCCATCCATCCGTCCATCCATCCATCCGTCCATCCATCCATCCATCCATCCATCCGTCCATCCATCCATCCATCCATCCATCCATCCATCTATCCATCAGTTAACTGATTTAATCCATTTTCCTTTGAATGGCTCGTTATCTGTTCATGAAACCTTTAAATCGATTATTTTCATTCGTCTTTTCCCAGTAATGCAGTTAAATATTTAACTTAAATATTCACTTTGAAGCTAAATATTCCTGGTAAAAGCCATTTATGTTACTAGCTAAATGTTTAGTTTGAAGCTAAATATTTAGCTTTAAAGCCTCTGTCCCCTCCATCCCCTCCGTCCCCTCCGTCCCCTCTGTCCCCTCCATCCCCTCTGTCCCCTGCAGGGACATGATAGCGACCGGCTGTGAGGACAGGAACGTGCGCGTCTACTACCTGGCCACCAGCTCCGATCAGCCGCTCAAGGTGTTCACTGGACACCTGGCCAAGGTGTTCCACGTCCGCTGGTCGCCGCTCAGGGAGGGAATCCTCTGCTCCGGCTCCGACGACGGGTGAGGTTCTGGACCAACCGGGCCTCCAGCTCAGAAAGCTGTTCTGGTTTTATGCTTCTGGTTCTGTGTGTGAGCAGAACGGTCCGGATCTGGGACTACACCCAGGACGCCTGCATCAACGTTCTGAGCGGACACACGGCGCCGGTCCGAGGCCTGATGTGGAACACCGAAGTTCCCTACCTGCTCATCTCAGGTACAGAACCGCTGGGCCCAGTACTGGGACCAGTGCGACCCGCTATTTGTCCATGAGTTTGGCTTACAGCTGCAGTTTTTGTGAAACATTTGTGCGTCTCGTGTCGTGATGATCTGTGATGAAACGGATCTCTGGGCTCTGATTGGTTGTGGTGGAGAACGCTGCGTTTTCCCAGATCGTCCTGCCGCCACATCAGCTGACATGGAAAAACATAGTGAAGCTGCTGAAGGCGGGACCGGTCCGTCCTCATTGGTCTCTGGTCCCGCTCGGTTCTGCAGGATCCTGGGATTATACGATCAGAGTGTGGGACACCAGGGACGGGACCTGTCTGGACACCGTCTTCGACCACGGAGCCGACGTCTACGGTGAGACACCGAGAGACACCAGGAGCCCCTGCTGAGGCTGTCCAGGTCTCTGAAGCCCCTCTGTCCCCCATCCTCCTCCCTGTCCCCCGTCCTCCTCCCTGTCCCCCGTCCTCCCCTCTGTCCCCCAGGTCTGACGTGTCACCACAGCCGTCCCTTCACCATGGCGAGCTGCAGCAGGGACAGCACCGTCCGTCTCTGGTCCCTCACGCCGCTCGTCTGTCCTCTGCTGCTCAACATCCTGACGGAGACGCCCTGGGACCGGATCATCGGGAACACAGGTGAGCCCTGCTGGAGGCCAGGTTCTGGCCCGGTTCTGGGTCTGACCTGTCTCTCCCCACAGACGCGGCCATGGTCCCCGGCTCGCCGCCGCTGCTCTGTGGGAAAGTGTCCAGAGACATCAAGCAGGAGCTGGACAAGCTGAGCGGAGACGGCCGGTCCAGGAAACTGCGCTGGTTCTCCGAGAGTTTCTCTGTGAGTTCAGGGTCAGCAGGGGGTCTGATGTCATCGGGGTCAGC
>NW_006800420.1:134961-150590 GCF_000485575.1 Poecilia formosa
GGGTCAGCAGGGGGTCTGATGTCATCGGGGTCAGCAGGGGGTCTGATGTCATCGGGGTCAGCAGGGGGTCTGATGTCATCGGGGTCAGCAGGGGGTCTGATGTCTTCAGGCTCCTCTTCATCAGGCAAACTTCCTCATTGAAACTTTATTTTTTATGTAAAACTCAGTAAAAGTTTATCCTTAAAGGGCCGGTGTCTAAAATCAGTTTTGATCTTTGATCAGAAACAAACCTGCAGTGTTGCTCTGATTCTCTCATGTTTGACAAATCCTTTAGTCTCCATGGCAACCATTCAGCTGTTAAAACACCTGGGTGGACCAAGCCCCGCCTTAGAGGCGCAGCTCCTCCCCCACTCAGCTCCTTCAGACTAGCCAGCAGCAATTAGCAAACAGCTGCTGGAACTGCTGAGCCCTGATCAACGCTGGTAAAAACATTAAAGGGTTAATAGAGGAGCCATGTTGGGATGACTTCCTGGAGGCGGAGCTTCACACAGATCAGGAGTTTCTTAAAGAGACAGAGACCCAATTTCAAGGCGTTAAATCAGGAAGTGAATTTTTTTAAGTCATTTTTTTAAGTCATTTTGTAACAACTGAAGGCAACATAGTTACATGATAGAGCTACTTATAGCCCTGTGGGGCTGGAAAACACAATACTGGCCCTTTAAGAGGCTCACTGTGACTCTCCTGTTTCTTCTAGATGAAGCCTAAAACTCCCAAGAGTTTTTCTGATTTACTGTTAGGGTTAGGGTATTTTTTTTTAACTTAAAAGCAATATTCTGGTTTTATATATAACTCTTGCTTTAATTATTTTTTTAAAATATCGTTAAAATGTATTTCCTAGATCTGGCAGTTTCCATAGAAACCTAAATATCTGTATTGTTCTGTGTTTTAGTAAGTCGATGCTTTGTCTAAAATCTTGCAGTTTTTCACTGATTTGATGAAACCTGATGTCAGAACTGATAATGTCTGCAGAAAACAACCTTTTTTCTGAGCTCTTCTTCTTGTGTGAAGTAGAACTCAGGGAAGCTGTTCAGGTCCGGTCTGCAGTAGAACCGGTCCCTCTGGGCCTGGAGCAGCTTCCTGCTGAGCCTGAGTGACCGGATAAACAAGCAGCAGCGGATAATGAGATAATCAGCTCATGTTGCCTCCTTACCTCTGGCGCCCCCTGCTGCTGTCCTGCTGTAACTCCAACCCTTCCGCCATGTTTAATAAACATTCTGGTGATGAATCTCAGGGAAAATAGTGAAGCTAACCAATAGATGGCGCTGTTAGCTACAAATCAAATCTCATCCAGACTTTTTCTGACGCTTCAGTTAAAACAAGAATGACATAATCTCTGCATTCCGGGTAAATCTTTAATCTGCTGATGGCCGGAGCCCCCGTCGGCTGGGGGATCGGACCGTTTGGTTCCGGATGAGGTTCTGTTGGATGTGTTGAGCATGTGCAGTGTCGCCCTCAGCCTCCAGGGGGCAGCAGCAACCTTTGGGACCTGGTGTTCGTCATCAACGGCCAGGACGACTCGCTGCTTCCTGTCAGCTACAGCAAAGGCGTGATGCACATGAAACACCTGGTGAAGTTTAAAACGGTGAGCTGCTCAGGTAACCCTGCAGGCTCCGCCCCCCAGCAGGCAGACAGCCAATCAAAAGAGAGGCATCTAAAACAACAGCGTCTAAATTTAACAGTAGGCAATGAGAATCAGTAGTGCTTTAATTATTTAGTTAAGCAAAAACTTTACTAAACTGTTCATAACCACAAAAACTAAAAGATGTCAGCATATTAAAGAAATGCTTTTATTTTGAAATGGTTCAGTGTTTTCTGTGAACAGAAAAAAAAATCTTAGTTTAATCTGGTGTGAAAAATAGTAAGACTAAAAAAAAAGCCAAAAATGTTTTAAATTATTCTTCAGACAAAAATAAAAAATGTACTAAACAAAACAGCAATGAGAGGAAAAATACAAGTTTGAAAAGTAAATTATTTATTTATGTGTTTTGTTTTTATTTTTTATAGTTTGAAAAATAATTTACTGTATATTTTTCAAATTGAGTATTGTTTTTTCCTTGTATTTCTTTTATTTCTATTTTATTTTAATTAGTTAATTTGTTTATTTATCACACTAAGAAGTAGCATTTAAAATAAAATTAGTGCCATTAAAATGCATGTAAACAGAAGCTACCAGATGTGATACGAGGCAACACAAAAAGATTTAATTAGTTAATAAGTTTACAACAATATAAACACAGTTTGTAGAAAAATAAACATTTTTATGTTGATTAAACTGAACGATCAGTTAAATTATATATATATAGGTAAATAGATCAAACATTAATAAACAAAATAAGTCTTTTTACTTTCTAACCTGATGAAAATGTATATTTATATATTTTCTTCTGCTATTGTTAATAATGATGGACCTCAGCTTTATTCAATCAGATAAAATCCCTTTTAGGGATTTAAATTATTTAAAATA
This sequence comes from Poecilia formosa, assembly GCF_000485575.1. NCBI lineage: Eukaryota > Metazoa > Chordata > Actinopteri > Cyprinodontiformes > Poeciliidae > Poecilia > Poecilia formosa. Next base: position 137,426 of record NW_006800420.1, read on the forward strand.
CTAAATTAGGTTTTAGTTTCGTCTCGGGGGTTTTAAGCTGCTGGCACAAATAACACTGGAATCATTTATGTTTTAATGTTTTATTATTTTATTGTCTAGTTGTTTTATCTTTTAATCTTTTAATGCTTTATTTTAATTGTTTCAGTCTGAAGCTCAGGAGCTGACGATCGTTAAGATGTCGAAGTTCGGCGGAGGAATCGGCGCGCCGAGCAAAGAGGAGCGTCTGAAGGAAGCAGCAGAGATCCACCTGAGGCTGGGTCAGATCCAGAGGTACTGCGAGCTCATGGTGGAGCTGGGACAGGTGAGAACCGGGTCACCGGCCCAAACACAGGTTCTGTTCAGCTCCTGTCTGCTCCCTGAACCCGCCTTCTGTTTCAGTGGGAGAAAGCCTTGGCGGTGGCGCCAGGAGTCTCCATGAAGTACTGGAAGAAACTTATGCAGAGGTAACGCACTCAGAACCAGAGGCAGAGCAGGTTCTGGTTCTATTCTGGTTCTGGTTCTGTTCCGGTTCTGGTTCTGGTTCTGGTTCTGTCAGTAACTGGGTTGTATTTCTGCAGACGAGCCGATCAGCTGATGGCCGACGATAACGATGACGCCATCCCGTACTGCATCGCCACCGGCGACATTAAGAAGCTCGTATCGTTCTTCACCAGCAGGGGGCAGCTGCTGGAGGCCCTGCTGATCGTACAGGTAACAGAGGGGGCGGGGCACCAGGTGCGTCCAGCAGGCCGGGTCTGATCAGCCGCTGTTTGCAGGGAGCGTGTGAAGGGAACATCCGTTCCCCGCAGAGTTCGTCCATCAACCACACGACCAACGACGTGGACAACAGGCAGCAGTACCAGAGGTACGGAGGCGGCAGGAACCCGGTTCATCGCTTAGAGAACAGTAAACTCATCAGCAGCATTGATAAAGATCCACAACATTAGCTTAGCCTAAGTTAGCTTCTTTTAGCCTACACTAGATTAGCTCCCTTAGCCTAGCCCATCTTAGCTAGATTTGGGTTATTTTAGCATTTCTTATTTTAACCCACATTCGTTTAACTTGTATTATATTAGCTTTAGTTATAGCTTAGCATAGCTTGCTTTATCCCAAGTCACTTAGTTTATTTTAGCTTATGGTGTCATGCTTTGGTTTAGTTTAGGAGTTAAATTAACTTAACTAATGCTAACTTAGCTTATTTTATCTTAGCTCTGTTTAGCTTCCTTTATAAGGTAAGATTTAAAATTACAAATAATTTAATCCCTCCTCAGCATATTTTAATTTAGTTTCGATTAGATTAAGTAGCATATGTAGCTTAAATGATTTTAGGACAAAAGCAACATCGAAGTGAAATACTTTTTAATATAGTTTTACGTTTTTACACTAACCAGTTTCTCTGCTGTTTAATCTGCCAGCAGTAAATCTTTATCATAAACTCAGTGAGCAGAAATAATAATAAACGTTTCGTCTCTCTGCCTTCAGCCTCCTTCATCACGTCTGTAAGGAGCTGGCCGAGTGGTACTTCCAAGATGGCTGCTCCGTCCTGGCCGCTTGCTGCCACCTGGCGGTCGACAACATCCACGTAGGTTTCTCCAGGTTTCTCCAGGTTTTTCCAGGTTCCCTCCTCAGTTCTGAAGCCAGGTTTCTGTCCTGCAGTCGGCCATGGCCAGCCTGATCCGGGGAAACGAGTTGGAGCTGGCTGCGTGCGTGGGACTGGTCCTGGGAGAAGCAGCCAATCAGAGCACAGCTTACTGCCTGGAGCTGTTGGCCAGGAAGTACATGACGGCCCCAACATGGTAGACATGCAGCCCGCTTCTGTGTGAGGAGTTTCTGTGTTTGCTGCTGGTCTGTTAGGATGTCTGTTGTTCTCAGGGAGCTCTCCGCTGACCTGCTGCAGATGATCCCTGATAATCACGTCTTACTGGCCAAGCTGTGCGCCTTCCACCCAGGAAGTGCTGCAGAGATCAACCAGCTGCACCAGCGGGTGAGGCGACCTCCGCCCAGATTACAGTTTGATCGTATTCTCTGGGATGGTTGTTGTTTTGTCGTTGCAGTGTGGCCTTCCCTCCCTGGATGAGTGCTCGGATCTGGCAGTAGCCGCGGCGGCTGACGGCGATCTGTTCTCCGCCGTGAAGTTCCACCTGCTGAGCTCTGAGCCTGAACTCGCCCTGCAGATGGGCCTCAGCTTCCTGAAAGGTAACTGTTTGCCCCGCTGTGTGTCGGCTGTGAGCGGATGCCCGCTGTGAATCTCATGCTGCGTGTTGCTGCTGATCAGAGCAGCTGGCCGGATCTGATTGGACGGTGGACGGGGTTCAGCCAATCCTGGACCTGCTGAGCTACATCCGGACCGACCGCCTCGTCCTGCCCAGGCTGACACAGTGAGGAACTCGGCTCCGCAGGACGCCAGGCCCTCACCCTGGCTGTGATATTTCTGTGTGTGTGTGTGTGTGTGTGTGTGTGTGTGTGTGTGTGTGTGTGCGTGTGTGCGTGTGTGCAGAGAGCGCAGTGAGCTGCTGATCCTGTGCGGTTACATCGGAGGCCTACTGGCCATCAGACGGAGCTACTGCAGCATCGTTCCTGCTCTCTACGAGTTCACCAGGTACGAATGAACCGACACACCCGTAACCATGGTAACTAGGCTCTCCTGTCCTCCATGTTTGTAGTCTTTCATGAGGGACCCACTGCAGAGAGCTCTGCTCCACCAGAGTCTGACACACACACACACACACACATAAACGAACCAGTTACATTATGTTTAGCAAGGACGTTCTGCACACTTTAACATTAAATAAAAATGTTATGTTTTTTACTATTTTGTTAATAATAAAGTAGATAAAAAAGTCAAATGATTTATAATAAAACATTTTTTAAAAACTCAAAGGCAACCCCAAAAGGTGGAAACCTGCAGCTTAGATAAATGTGACGTATATTTATAATATTATTTATTTTTTTTAATTAATGGGTGTTCTCAATAGTCCTGAGATTACAGTAGTTTATTTAAAATAATGTTTAGTTTACTGAAACAACAGTAACGGCTCCAAACTAACTGAATGTCATGATTATCATGGAGAGCAACTGCAGTTTATTACTATTGGATTTTCCTCAGAGTGAGACCTCGTCTTTATGAGACTATCTTCGTCTTTATGAGAAAAAACGCTACATTAGGTCAAAGGTCAGCTTCTGGTCTCCATTAGTTTAGCAAACACAACGCTACAGAATATTAAAATAACGTTCAGTTTTACATTTTCATCACTTTTATTCACTGTTCAATAATTATAACGTTCATTAGCATAAATGCTGCGTCTTCTGACTTTAGTTAATGATTTTATCAGGTAACATTTTATTAATCTGATGTTGAACATATTGCCAAATATTGCACCACAATCTCCTCTTTGGATAAGAAAACGTGTAATATTTTTATGTTAATCCCATCCAATTGTACTTAATCTCCACAGATTAGCTTTTTTTGCAGGAGTGTCAGTTGCTTTGTTTTTTTATTTTATTTTTATTAAGAAATTTAACTGGCGGCCAATCAGAAAGATAAACATCAGAAATAACGTTTTCCCGAACTGCTGGATATTTCTGTCTTCTCTCTGCATCTTATTAACGTTATTTTAAAGTATATTGTAGAAAAATTACTGAAAAATGGATAACATTTCAAAAAAAAAAAAAAGAAAAATATTGCATTTTCTTTTTCCTTTTTTTTCTCATCTTCTCTCCAAATTTCTGAAATTCAGAGACGTTTTATATTTACAGATGATGCCAGTAAAATCCCACAAATGGAGAATAATATTCCAGGACAAACTTCCTGTTTTTACTCAGAGATGTTTTTAAGAAGTTTGGATTTTTATCAGGAAAAAAATAAAATGTTGAAGTTCCTAAACATAAAATTATAAAACCGGAAAAGCAACCAAATTACAGCCAACACATTACTAAAGGCTCCTGAGCTGTGGCGCCCCCTGCATGGCGACGGCAGCAGCCCCTGACCCCCTTCTCTGTGTGTCTCAGCCAGCTGCTGAAGCGGCGGGAGGTCGGCGTTCCTCTGCAGATCCAGCAGCTGTCGGCGGAGCTGGAGGCGTGGCGCGCGGCAACGCAGCCCGGCAGGTCGGCCAACGCCGCCGTGCTCACTTCCTGCTCTGCTGCTCGGGTCACCATGGCAACGCAGCAGAGCGGGGGAGAGCGACGAAGAGGAGGAGCAGATTTGAGATCTGGAAAATCATCAGTGATGATGGAGGGGAAAATGATTCCTGGTTTTATTCTGTTTTAAACCATAATAATCTGAAAAGTGTGGCATGCATTTCTACTTAGCCGTAAAGTTACCATGGTTACTTCTCTGACTAACCAGCTGATTGGCTTCTGAAAGTCATTGAGGGTCTGCTCTCCACACTTTTCAGATTTTAAAAACATTTCCTCCTCTTCCTCATCCTCCTCTTCATCACTCTCTTCTTCCTCCAGTCCAACCTGTCCAAACTGTCTCTGTCGTCCCCAGTCCTCCATCAGAGAGTCAGAGGGAAGAGTTCAGCTGCCTGCAGAGGAAGATCCAGCCCACAGAACCAGGTAACCCGACCAGAACCCTGTCTGGAGCCGGTACAGAACCCGACCAGAACCCTGTCTGGAGCCGGTACAGAATCCGACCAGAACCCTGTCTGGAGCCGGTACAGAACCCGACCAGAATCTGGAGCCAGTACAGAACCCGAAGCCGGTACAGAACCCGACCAGAACCCTGTCTGGAGCCGGTACAGAACCCGAAGCTGGTACAGAACCCGACCAGAACCCTGTCTGGAGCTGGTACAGAGTCGCCGTCAATACGGAGGGCAAACAGTCCCAAATTACAATAAATAACTCAAGAAATAATGATTTAAATCTCCTTAGTTGGATAAAATTGAGAATATTTCATTTAAATATATAAATACATTATTCATGAATTAATGAAACGTTTTAATTTATTCAGTAAATATTTAATTTATTCGCTAAATAAATTAAATATTTAAATAATTAACCAGTCAGTTTGAAAATATTTCAGTTACATGATAAATTATTTCAGTATTTTGATGGTTCCTGTGTTCTATGGAAGGCCGAAAGGGACAAAATTAAATAAAAATTAAGTAAATAAATTTCTCATTAAATAATGTAAAACATTTTAAATGATGAAATTAAATAACTCGTATTTAAAGAAAATAAATTCATTTAAAAATATGTAAAATTATTTCATCCTGCATTTATTTTTAAATGTGAAGAGATGTAAATAGATTATCCAGATTATTACATACAAAGGTTCTGATCGGGTCCAGTTCTGACCTTTTCTGGTTCTGATTGGGTCCAGTTCTGACTGGTTCTGGTTCTGATCCGGTCCAGTTATGACTTGTTCTGGTTCTGATCGGGTCCAGTTCTGACCGGTTCTGGTTATGATCGGGTCCAGTTCTGACCGGTTCTGGTTCTGATTGGGTCCAGTTCAGACCGGTTCTGGTTCTGATCGGGTCCAGTCCTGATCGGTCCTGGTTCTGTTCTCCTCCAGGCGCGCTGGTTCTGGTCGGACCCGACTACGTGACCGGCTCCAACCTGCCGAGCCATTCGGACCTCCACCTGTCCTGCTTCACCGGACACAGGATCCAGGTGAGCGCCTGTGCGGTTCTGTTCCCCGGGGTTGCGGTAGGGCTGTATAAATAAATCGATTTGGCGATATATATCGATATTTTCCGCCCTCGGAAAGTATCGATTTTTCATCCGCGAGTATCGATCCGTTAAACCATAGGGGTCCATAGCCTGACAGCTCTTTTTAACGTCTAGTTTGTTACCGTAGCAGCCAGACTCCGCCTCCCTCAGTCTCACTTTCAACTCGAGCTTAAAGTGCACATTATAAACTACACACCAGTTTTTAAATTGTTAATAGGCCAAGTATAACCGGAGTTATGCTAAAATTAGTAAACCATATTTTTCTGAAGGTCAGAGAAATGTCAAAAGCGCCGCCATTCCCCGGCTGTTCCAATTATGTGAGAGGGAATGAGCTTCCAAACGTACAAAACGAAACGAAACATTAGATTCCTGTGTTTTTGGAAATGTAAAATCTTCAATAAATAACGATGGGCTGTATTTTGTTGCTGAGGAACGAAGTAAAGTTGCGCAAATAGCCGTGAAAGAGAAGCGGAAAGGAGAAGCGGCGAGAACAGAGCAGCTGCAAAAGCAGTGAAATCGCGAAATTAATGCAGATTTTGACTGGTAGCATTCACTTCGTAATTAGTTTTTAGCTTAGCGGTTTCTGTTCTGTATATAAAGGATTACCTGAAGAATGAACATGGTTGATAACATCCGGGCGCGCAGCGGCGCTGTGTTTTGAGCAGGAAGACGAAGAGGAAAAAGCCCCAGCCGGAATCCGCGGCGCAGTGAGGATTTCCATGATAACAATGGCTGATCGATCATTCTTATTAGCTACAGGCCAAAAGTATCAGAGACTGAGAGTACTATGAGATGCTGGCAGTCTGAGAGGCAGCTACTCAGAGATCCAAGCAGGGGAACAGCGGCGCTGCGTAGCTGCAGGGAGTCGATCACTGCGGGGTGAGGCGGAGCCACGACTTTAGCAGTTAGTAGTAAACAGCTTACAGCCACGGCTAACTCCGGGAGACAAGGTAGAAAAGCCTTTTTCCCCATAGTCCAAAAGACTGCATTTGTGGCTGCATTTTTACTCCAAAATGCAGCCACAGTGTCCAAAAGAAAAAACATAAGTGCAATCATTTGCATATTGAGAGTCTACAGAGGCTGATACCTCCCTACTCTGCTCCTGGATTACCGTTTAAACTTTTGAGTTTTATGTCAAATCCACATGAATTAAATGACAGAAACTAATTCTCTAACTGCGTCTTTGATTCATTTTGTCCAGCTGCAGACTGTTAGACTGTCCAATCAGAGGCAGGTATTGTGTAGTTGGTGCTTTTAATCAGTTTTCAGTTAACTAAATTCAAGTCTATGGAACACAAAATGTCACTAAAATCACTCTGTCCTTCTAAAATCTTTCAGAAAATTGTAAAAATGCACTGAATCGTAGCAAATTGTATCGCTCAACAAATATCGTATACATATCGCATCGTGACCAGAATATCATATATCGTATCGTATTGTGAAATTATTGTATCACTACACCCCTAGGTTGCGGGCCGGCGTAACGCTCTGGTTCTGGTTCTGTTTGCTTCAGGGTCCGGTGTTCCTGCTGGAGGACAACAAGTCGGCCATTTCTCTGAACGACGCTCTGATGTGGGCCAAGGTCAACCCGTTCTCCCCGCTCGGAACCGGGCTGCGGATCAACCCGTTCTGACCTCAACTGGACCGGACGCAGAGGGGGCAGAACCAATACCGGGCTGAACAGAACTCTTACTGCTCCTGATCACGTCACAGTGCAAAGAAAGTTACACCCGCTGCAAACATTACAGAGCCAGAACCAGCAGAACCTCGTACTGCTTCTGTTCTAGTTCTGCTGGTTCTGCTGGGTCCGGTTCTGCCCATCCCGGTTCTGTCCCAGAAGTCTCGTCCTTCATCCAGCTGCAGCTCTGCTGACTTCAACCCGGCTGCCATCTTGTTTCTGCAGAGAAGAGGCTTCCAGGGTCGTGACCTTTGACCTGCTAGCTGCTGTAGGGTCAGAGGTGAAGCTCCGGGGTTTCTGGTTGTTTCTTTGAACCTCCCGGGACTTCAGATGACCTCTGACCCTTCCCAGGCTGAAGGGTCAGAGGTCAGTTTGCTGTTTCTCTGAGGTCATTGCTGATGTCTCTCCAGCTTGGCGTCGAGTGGAAACAAACCAGGATGCAGCAGAGCGTTTCCTGTTTCCTGTTTCGATCAGGCCAGGGGCATCTCTAACGGGGGCAGAGCGGGCGGCCGTGGCCCCCGGGGGGAAGCTGGTCGCCCTAAAGAATCATGTTGAGTTCATACAAACATTAATATAAAACCCAGTACACTAATAAATACAAATTAGTTTTTTATTTATTAGATTATTTATTAGTTTATTTATTGGTTCACACTTAGCCGGGTGTTCATAAAAACTAATTGGTCCAAGTTTTAATAATCTTTTCTAGTGATATTAAACAGAATTTTCTAGTGGATGAAACGCATCAAAGTGTTTTATTTTCCCAGCTAGCCGGCTGTGTTTGGACTAGGCCAGAGTCCAGAGACGCCTCTGTTTTAAACCAATCATATTTAACTGTTTAATTATAAATACGAATCTGAGGCTCATTAAAACGGGAAAGACGCCCATTTTAATTTTCCAGCTGCCTCTTTCTGCTGCTCCTGGTTCGGTTCATATGAAATTATTGAATCATATTGAAGATTTCCTTAAGCTCCTGATGATGTTTTATGTTGAAACTGGGAGTTTACTTCTCTGCACTGCGACTTTAAGAGGTCAGCTGCAGGTTGTGGCTTTTTTAGACCTGGTGTAGCTGTGACATGAGAAGTTGACCTCTGACCTTTCAGTTTTTGTTTTCCAGCTGAGCGTGTACATAGAGGATGTAAATCTGGTTATTAGACTGGAAAAACAAGAAAACTGGAATAAAGGGGAATCGCAGACTGATGGCAGACTCTGTTTTTTAGATTCAGATTTTTTACAGGTTTATGTAAAAAATATCAGGAACAGTTAAAGTAACTTAATCAGAGGAAAATGAAAACAGCTGAATCCAGACTGTAGAAAAGAAGAAACATCGATCAAATAAAGCTGAATCTATTTTTAAAAAATCTGAATAAAAAGAATGAAATACAGATTTGTTAAATTTTGTTCAAATCAGTTCTTCCCCTCATTTGCCCAGCTTTTATGAAGCATCTGTTGAAAACTTGCATCAAAATATTTGTTATTGTGTGGCAGAAAGCACAAAACTGGTATATTTTTATAATAATGTAAAGTCCTTCCGCCTCTCCATGGGCTGCCCTTATAATGGTGGAGGGGTTATAGGAGTGATTATCGGAGCTGCGCTGTCTGGGGCTTCATGCCCCTGGGATGAGGAACCAGGCAAAGTGCAACCCGAAGTCCCCTTATGATGCAGAAGGCCTTTGGAAACCGTGTTCCCTCTCCCGGACCCGGGTCACTGGGGCCCCTCTCTGGAGTCAGGCATGGAGGCGGACATATTTCCACTCTGGAGTTGCCCATGATGAGAGGCAACTTACCATGAGTGGGCATTCTTGTTGCCCCCCATCTTGGTGCCTGTAAGTTGGGGTTCAGCCCTATGAATGAGAGGGTGGCCTCCCTCTGCCTACGGGTGGGGTGACGGGATCTGACTGTGTTTGTGCTTACGCTCTAAACATTCAGATTACCCACCCTTTTTGGAGAGTGCCCCTCCTGGGGACTCCCTTATTCTGCTGGGGGACTTCAACGCTCACGCGGGCAATGACAGTGAGACCTGGAGGGGCGTGGTTGGGAGGAACGGCCCCCCGATCTGAACTCGAGTTGTGTTCTGCTGCTGCACTTCTGTGCTCGTCACGGATTGTCCATAAAATGTTCAGGCATAAGGGTGTCCATATGTGCACTTGGTACCAGGACACCCTCGGCCGCAGTTCGACAATCAACTTTGTCATAGTTTCATCGGATCTGCGGCCGTATGTCGTGGACACTCGGGTGAAGAGAGGTGCGGAGCTGTCCACTGACCACTACCTGGTGATGAGTTGGCTCTGGTGGTGGGGGAGGAAGCCGGTCAGACCTGGCAGGCCCAAACGTGTAGTGAGGGTCTGCTGGGAACGTCTGGCGGAGTCCCCTGTGAGACGGAGCTTTAACTCTCATCTCCGGCAGAACTTCGAACACTTTCCAGGGGAAGTGGGGGACATCGAGTCTGAGTGGACCATGTTCCGTGCCTCCATTGTTGAAAGCTGTGGCCATAAGGTTGTCAGTGCCTGTCGCAGCGGCAACCCTCGACCCCATTGGTGGACATCTTTGGTGAGGGATGCTGTCAGGCTGAAGAAGGAGTCCTATCTGGCCTTTTTGGCCTATGGGACCCCGGAAGCAGCTGATGGGTTCTGGCAATCCATGCGGCTCGGGTGGTTGCTGAGGGAAAATTCGGACGTAGGAGGAGTTCGGAGAAGCCATGGAGAAGGACTTCCACACGACTTTGAGGCGATTCTGGCATCTCAGGAGGGGAAGGCAGTACAGCACCAACACTGTTTATAGTGGGGATGGTGTGCCACTGAGGAAGCTGAGCCTGGGGACTCTGGGTCAGGCTCTCCAATCTCTGGGGACGAAGTCACCGAGGTGGTCAAAAAGCTCCTCTGTAGTAGGGCCCCGAAGGTGGATGAGATCCGCCTGGAGTTTCTTAAGACTCTGAATGGTGAAGGGTTGTGTTCGCTGACGCGACTCTGCAATATCGCATGGACATCAGGGGCAGTTCCTCTGGATTGGCAGACTGGGGTGGTGGTCCCCCTGTTCAAAAAGAGGGACCCAAGAGTGTGCTCCAATTACAGGGGGGTCAGACTCTTACGTCTTCAGGGGTCCTGGAGAGGAGGGTCCATCAGATAGTCGAACCTCAGATTCAGGAAGAGCAGTGTGGTTCTAGTTCTGGAACACTGGACCAGCTCTACACCCTCAGCAGGGTCCTGGAGGGTTCTGGTAGTTCGCCCAACTGGTCTACATGTGTTTTGTGGACTTTGAGAAGGCGTTCGACCGTGTCTCTAGGGGAGCCCTGTGGGGGGTTCTCCGGGAGTATGGGGTACCGGGCCCTTTGATACAGGCTGTCAGGTCCCTGTGTGGCCGGTGTCAGTCTGGTCCGCATTGCCGGCAGTAAGTCGGGCTCGTTTCCGGTGACAGTTGGACTCCACCAAGGCTGCCCTTTGTCACCGATTCTGTTCGTTACTTTCATGGACAGAAACTCTAGACCAGCCAAGGTGTTGAGGGGATCCGTGTTGTGGCCTTAGGATCGCATCTCTGCTTTTTGCGGATGATGTAGTCCTGTTGGCTTCATCAGGCCGTGATCTGCAGCTCTCATTGGAGCGGTTTGCAGCTGAGTGTGAAGCGGCCGGGATGAGGCTCAGTGCCTCCAAATCCGAGGCCATGGTCTTGAACCGGAAAAGAGTAGAGTGTCTATAATCTGTCAAACATGACATCATCAGTGATTAATAGCCATTATTAATCAGGTGTCACCAATTTAAAAGGACATAAAATTATGTAACAGGTCTGATTGTGTTCTAATAATAAATCCTTGATATAAAATATGAGAGAAAGGCGGTTACAGTGCTGGAGTTAGAAACAGCTTCTAACTCCAGATATAAAGTGTTGTTTTTTTATTGTTATATAAAGCATCTTTAGCCTTTCATCAGCTCAGGATATTTATTTAATATTTTAAAAAAACCTTCAATATTTATATAAGGATCCAAGTTTCTCATCTCAAAATAACCAAAATCTAATTATATATTCCACTAAACTGTGTCATTTCTTATATTGTAAGAGTTGTACTTTAGTATCATTTCTGGTATTTCATTTGAACCTTTTCTGCTGATATTCTATCCAGACCTTCATCACGATTGCCACATTACGGAGAAGAGAAAATGTAAAATCGGAACTGTAGCCAGTATTTAATGGTTTGGCGGAGTGGGGAGCCCTCTGGTGGCCAAATGCGGTATGTCAGTTTTGTAACTTCCTCTTATAAAAACGTCCCACCGACATTTTACTTTATGTTTTATTTGTATGTGTGCATCTGGAGACCTGCCTGTGCCCCTCAACAATAAAATAAAATGGCAGGAATACTTCCTTGGATTATTTTACGTGTAACTTTATCTAAACTCAATGCTTAGTTTGTGCTGAACAAGCCCTTAATGTCCTCGAGAGGTCGCTGTAGGCAAAGCGTGTAAAACAAAAACTGAACGGCTTCATTAAATTCAACCGTACAGCTTTATTCATCATAATCAAATGTAAACTAGATGAATTTTACACATAACATCACAGTTATGTGTAAACGTCCAAGTAAGGAGAAAACCTTTTTAAATGTGTTTTAACCTCCAGGATTTCTATTGGAGACACGCGTATCACGTGACCAGAAATGAACTAGTCGGTCTTTTTCCACACGAAATTTTAGTTTGGTTTGACTCATTTGTCTTTGTTTTTCGCTGTAAAAACAAGGTCAGTGATTTTAGAGCAATATTTTTTATTTGCACTGCTTGTTTTTTTGAGCAATAAAACATAAAATTTTCCGAACCGTGAGTGAAAATGGGATAGTCGAGGTTGAAATGGTTACCTCCCCAGTTAAATGGGTTATCGCTTCTCGGCCTTTTGGCTAAGATCAAGTGTAGTATCTGTTCTTATCAGTTTAATATCTGATACGTCCCCTACCCGGGGACCATATATTAAATTGATTTTTGGAGCAGGGAGATGGAATAGGGGCTTGCTCCGTCCACTCCACGCATCGACCTGGTATTGCAGTACCTCCAGGAACGGTGCACCCCCTCAGCTGTCACATGGAAAACTCACTGGTCTCGTTTTGGATCTGTTATATTAACTTCTACAATTAAAAAGGGTTTAGTAATAAAAACGTAGTTGAAGCTGTAATTAGGTTGCCATATTTTAAATGAAACTGCGGTCCCGTATTTGTTGGCAGCCTGCAATTGGAATGTACAAACACTAGATGGCACTGCTCTCCTTACTAAAACAGCAGCTGGCTTCGTCTGCAAAGCATTCTGAGCTAATCTGAAAAATGTGTTTTATCATCTTATGTGTATATTAAATATTGAAGCCACTCCTCATTTTTTATGTTTTCTATTCTCACTTAAAAATTGCAGTTAGGAGGCACTGATTCAATTAGTACGATTGGTTCATTATTGTCATCCATGTTTCTGTCAGAAATAAAACATCAATATTATGCTCGGTGATGAAATCATTCATTAATGGAGCTTTAGCACAGAGAGATCTGGTGTTTAAAAGAGCCAGTTTAAGTGACTTGGAGGTTGAAAGTTCCTCAGTCTGAGAATTGTTGTGGAAAACAGTGTTACCAGGCACAGTCAGGTGAAATCACTGTCAGGTTTATTCATATATTGAGCTCAATACAGAGAGTTTGAGGGACAATCAGTAATGAAGAGGTTCTGCCAGACAGAGACGACGAGTTTCACACCAAGGATCCAAAACAGGGACAGGCAGTCTGCAGAAAACACCTTCCAACCTTCTGTGTGTGTGTGTGTGTGTGTATGTTTGTGTGTGTGTGTGTGTGTGTGCATGTGTGTGTGTGTGTGCATGTGTGTGTGT
>NW_006800420.1:152133-160308 GCF_000485575.1 Poecilia formosa
CGAGATCCCGACTTATTTTCTCGGGATGTCGCGATAATAAGTCGGGATCTCGAGATAATAAGTCGGGATCTCGCGATAATAAGTCGGGATCTCGAGATCTCGACTTAGTTTCTCGGGATCTCGCGAAAATAAGTCGGGATTTCTTTCCTTTTTTTTTTTTCTCCATGTCCCCTTAGGGGCTCCGTAGTTTTCCAGCTCTGGTTTTATTAAAAGTTGGTCCAGTCCAGTTTAGTTCAGGGAAAACAAAGAAGTTCAGCAGGATCAGATTTGTTCTTGTTGTGGCACCTTCCTTCCTGCAGGGGGCGCCAGCTGATCCACCGCTGAAATAACTCCATGTTCTCAGTCTGTCAGTGTTTAACCCGGGAAAAAACGGCGTTTTTAAAGCCCGAGCCAATGCAAAACAAATTCCTTTCTTTGGTAAAAAGTTTCATTTGGCAGCTTTGAAAAACATCAGCAATAAAAAAGAGGAACCAAGATTAAGAAAAGTGAAGGAGCGACTGAAACACAGGAAGTGGAGATGATATTACTGACACGTCAGGACATGAGGATTTTAACAAACATGCTTTTTATTTACTGAAGCTCAAAACCAAGATTTTTAATCAAATTTAGGAAAGAACTGAAACGTAAAATGTGGAAGAAATGCTGTGGATATTTTCTGGTTTCAGCTCCATGTGGACCAAAAACAGAAACTGATCGATCATGATCAGGATGAAGCTGAAGCCTCTGAGTTTCTGACCTTTGACCTCTGCAGCCTGAAGCCTCATTAAAACTCGGCAGGAGGACAAACGACGCAGCTCCTCTCTGGTTTTATTATTAACAGCCGTCCAAACACGAACCCTGACCCGTTCATCCTGGAGCCGCTGTCAGCCAGTCCAACAGCATGACCTTTGACCTGAGCATGCACTTCAACACATTCCAGTTTCGGCTGAGGGTGTGAAGTTAAACATCCTCTCAGAGGGTGAAACGAGGTGGAAACACTTCATTAGAGCTCATTGTTCTGCGGCGGAGCCGTCAGTCAGCTGGAAGGAACAGCAGTCCGTCTGAAAGCCGAGGAGATGTAAGCAGCCTCTTCCTCTCTCTCCTCCTCTTCCTCCTCTGAGCGAGAGCCGGTGACCTCAGGCTGACCTCACAGGTTTGGAAGACGGCCATCGGGTTGGAACAGCAAAGGGACGTCGCCAAGATTATTGAGGAACATCGGAGATAAACGAGGTTCAGCAGAGATTAACAGCTCCAGGTTCCCGACGGGCCAGGATTATGCTGGATTATTACAGACCAGCAGCTAGAGCATCCTAAGATAATCCATGGTAATCCAGGATAACCAAGATAAACTAGTATAATCTGAGATAATCTAGGTTTTATCAAACAGGAGCTTTTCAAAGTCAGATTCAGATTTTAGATCTGTCCATCCGTTGTAAGCAATTATTTTAGTCATCGATTAAAACTGATACAGTGAAATATTGGTAAATTCAGCATAACAGCAGAATTACTATCGGATATTAATATCATATTAATACATGCCAACCAAGTTCCCCTCGTTTCCTTCAGCGGTTGTTGGTGCAGCGCCCCCACAGGCCAGGAGGGGAACAGCAGCGCTTAGTTTGGGTCGTTTCCTTGGTGCAGCTGGAACTGCAGCAGATGTTGCAGCTTTGGTCCCAGTAGAACCGAGTCTACCTGAGTGAGGCAGTCGGATCGATCCAGCCGACTCCTGGTTTCCACTGGACCATCTGAACTGGTTGAACTGGAAGTTTCTGCTGCTTTGCTCTATCTGCAGGAACTGGGTCTGATGTTCTCCTGCAACCTTCAGCCAGGAGGAAATGCTGGAAGGGAAATATTTGTCCCGACTTCAGGCAGTGTGGCATTTCAGAGCAGACAGGAAGAGCAGCGTCGCGTTTAAAAACCTCCGTCTGGGTGAAAGTGCAGCGAACCAGAGGACCACGAAGGCAACACGGCTCATCCGGCTGCTTCCCTCTGGATGGAGAACAATCTAATCTCATCTGTCCTCACACCAGGAATCAGGTTCAGCAGTTTTCTCTAAGTTTGTTCCAGACTGAAGAAGCAGCTTTCAGTTTTCATTTGGAGCCGTTCAGCTGCTGAAACTTTTTAAAATAATGTTGCTGATGAGTTTCAGATCGGCTGTGGGTCGATCTGAAAGCCCAGGTTGTTGCTAAAGGTTCACAGCAAAAAGCCCAGTGTTGATTTAACTCCCACAGAGTTGATCTTAACACTTTTTCAGTGTTTATGTAGTCCACACTCTTCAGAGTTAAATTAACACTGGGCTTTTTGCTGTTTGATTGGACACTGAATTGAGAGAAGGGGCAGACATGAGGCAAAAGTCAGCAGGCCGGGAATCGAACGTGTGACGGCCACATCGAGGCCTCCAGACCTTAACCTCTGCGCCGCCACAGCAACCCGATAAATCAGAGGTTTGATATCGGAGCCAATCAGGCTGAACTTCCTGAAGGAACCCTGCAGGATTACCGACTGGTTTCTTGGTTTTATGGCTGAGTTGTTGAACTTTAGTCATTTTCTCTGAACTAGTGTTTGATTCTGGATGTGGTTCTGTGCAGACTGATGTTTTTAAACCTTCTCTATCAGGAAGTTGGTAAATTCATGTTGGAGTTCAGATTTCAGTCGCTGGAGGATTATCCAGCCTGTGGAAACCGAGGCAAAGCGTTGCTGACGTTTCCATGGTTTCACAGTGAATATGACCTTTGACACCGTTTGCAGGTTCGTCTTACTAGTGGAATATTCCTCCATGCTGATTTTAACGGCAGAACTTCATTTATCTGGAAAAGCTCTTCATGCCTCGGCGGAGAGCCGAGGCGTTCTGCTTCGGTTCAGCTTGTAGAATAAAAATAAAAATCCCACATGTGGCTCAGGACAGAAGGAGCTGCAGCAGTTTGGTGCTGCAGCAGTTTGCAGTTTGGTGCTGCAGCTCCAAACAGGCCAAACAGGCGACGCCTCCGTCTGCCGAACCATTTCACTGCCTGGACCACAGAATCATTTAACACATGAAGCAAAAGCAAAGCAGCATTTATTTATATTAACATTAATATATTTTTTCCTGGCTCCGTCCTCAGATGATACCAGGAGGATAAATTTAAATTAAAAATCAAGTTACAGAAATTTAACATTATGAACACAATCTTGCATAAAACGTTTTTCTAACATAAATCAGATGATTTTACCTGAAAACACAAATCAACCCGATAATCACTGGCCACATGGAGGCGCCCTGGAGCCACAGAGCCTTTAAAGCAACAGAAAACCATTTTTACACGTCCAACGACTCAAAACAAGTTCATACAAACAGCAGAAATTCTTTGGTTCCTCTTTTTAAAAACTGATTTAAAGAAGTTCCAGAGCAGCCAGTCTGACCCAGAACCAGAACCAGAACCAGAAAAGAACCAGAACCAGAACAGAACCAGAACCAGAACAGAACCAGAACAGAACCAGAACCAGAATAGATACAGTTAAAGAGACTCAAACTCTGACCTGGAAGAACCTTCTGCTTTCTCAGAAGGTTCTTCTATCATCTTCTAGCGTTAACGTTGGATTTTTATATTAACGTTGGATTTTTACATTAACGATGGATTTTTACGTTAATGTTGGATTTTTACATTAACGTTGGATTTTTACGTTAACGTTGGATTTTTACGTTAACGTTGGATTTTTATATTAACGTTGGATTTTTATATTAACTTTGGATTTTTATATTAACGTTGGATTTTTACGTTAACGATGGATTTTTACGTTAACGTTGGATTTTTATATTAACGTTGGATTTTTACGTTAACGTTGGATTTTTACGTTAACGATGGATTTTTACGTTAACGTTGGATTTTTATGTTAACGTTGGATTTTTATATTAACGTTGGATTTTTATATTAACGTTGGATTTTTATATTAACGTTGGATTTTTACGTTAACGTTGGATTTTTACGTTAAAGATGGATTTTTATATTAACGATGGATTTTTATCAATCAGCTGATCAACTTCTAGATTTCAACCTGTAACTTTAGTTTCCATCTTTCTGAAGATTTTAATCTGATTCCTGCAGCAATAAGACAAAAAATAAATCAAAGCAAAAATATTTATAAACATTAAATGCTGAATGGCTGCAAAAGCAATAATCAATTATTTTTTAAATAAGAGACGATTATTTCCCACCTGACTGTAATCTACAACTAGAAGGAAAAACATTTTTCTTTGGCTTCATTCCTACAGTGGCGGCCATCTTTACTGCTGTAAGCAGAGCGCTGCTGTGTGAACGAAGCCTGACAGGTGGGTCCAGGGAGTCCAGGTGGGTCCAGGTGAGTCCAGGTGAGTCCAGGTGGGTCCAGGTGAGTCCAGGTGGGTCCAGGTGAGTCCAGGTGGGTCAAGCCTTCACTGAATAATCCTGGAGTTATTGGCCTTAAAACAAAGCTGCTCCTTTCCATCAGTGGACGCATTGCGCCCCCTGCAGGCGGGAAGGTCAATGAGGCGTTTGCTTTTATTTAATTTCCCTTTGGGCTCATTAAAGTATTTTTAATTTGAATTTTTGTGTTTTCTGTTGACCTTCAGTTACTTTTGGTTTTGTTTCTCCTCTCAGGCCAGTTGAGATGTTCTTTATGAACCGCTGTAGGTTCTGTCTTTCCTCCATCTCTTTTTTAATCTACTTACACGCTGCTGCAGCTCACATAACCATGTTCATGTGTGTCAGCCGAGTCACATGTAAACAGACTGAACCTGATTAACTGAACCTGATTTGACCCTGTAGGGAGCCAACAGACTGCAGAGGGGAATAAAAGCCGAACTCTCCGGTCCTTCTCTCTCCTGGTTCCGTCCATCAGGAGCTCAGTGGACCAGCGCTGGACGGTGAATGTAACTCTGGTTCTGATCCATTTCTATGACATGTTTGGTTTCTAAGATTTGATCATTTTTCAGCATTAAAGCCTATTTTTATATTTAACCAAATCTCATTATTTCTCAAGGTAATTTACACTGAGGGGTTCTGGTCGGGTTCTGGAACTAATGGACCTGGTGGAGCACAGAGACAGAAATGGATGAAGTCCAACAGAACCAAACCTATTCTGAAGCTCGGTCTAAACTGGGTCAGAACAGAACCGCGATCCAAACACAGCAGCAGATGTACATCTGAAGAAGAAGAGAATCAAAGTGCTGCAGTGGCCTAGTCAAAGTCCAGGCCTTCACCTGATGAAAACCTTGTGGTGGGACCTTCAGAGAGCTGAGCAGAACCGCAATGAACCGAAGCAAAGATTTGGACCAGAATGCAACCAGTGAACACAAACTGAGAGAAACCCGGTTCTGAGGTTAGAACCTGGTACCAACAGAACCTGGTACCAATCGGATCATTTATGAAGGAGTCAGGAGAAGTTTGGCTGTCCATGACTGAACCAGGTCAGAACCGTTTCCTGGTCATCAGCAGGCGGTTCTGGTTCTGGTCAAATCAGCTGATTCAGGACTTTTAGTTCCCACAGGAAGCGGTTCTGCTTTGCTGAGTCCAAACAGGAAGCAAAACAGAATCATCTTCAACATTTCTCTAAAACAGTCATCTGAAACCAAAGAGCTGAGGTTCTATGAGGAACCGGTTCCAGTTTAGCTTCCAGAACCTCTGAACGGGTCGGAGGTCAGGCCGACATGGGTTCGTACGTGTGGAAGTGGATTCCCTTGGCGCAGGTGATCTTCATCACGGCGCCGTTCAGGCTCGGGTCCAAAATGAGCCTCATCATCCCTTCAGCGATGAGCGGCGGCCTGGAAACAGAGACACAACGTCAGCAGAACCGCCGGGCCCGGATCCAGTCTGAAACAGGTCCGGCGCCTCCAGCCAGACGCTTCATACGGTGGGAGGTCCTCTGGGTTCATCAGAACCAGAGCCTCAGTCCGACCAGCTGCCACTGAGCTGGCTCTGCTCCGGTGGTACCGGCAGGCCCGACTGCAGCTGGTTTGGGTTGAAGACGCCAGGACAGGATGGTTCTGATGGTTCTGATGGTCTGACCCAGAACCTGAAGCTGCATGTGGATCTAAAAGCTGAAGTTCTGGTCAGCATCGTAACGTCCTGCTGCACAGCCAACACAAACACAGCGGCTCCGGCGCCGACCCAACAGGAACCGGGGTCACTCCGGGAACCGAGCCGGGTCACCAGAACCCCTCAGAATCTCCAGGCTGACATGAACCGCCTCTGGACTTTATTTAGGGGCATCATGGGTGAACAACTCCCATCCAGGTAAATGAAGCCCTGGTCTTCAGGCTGTTTTTACAAACATCAGTGAATGCTGCCAGGTTGCCAGGGCAACAGCACTCGTCTCACCGCATTGGGCCAAGTGTAAAGTTTGGTGGAGGAGGGATCATGGTGTGGGCTGTTTTTCAGGAGCTGGGCTTGGCCCCTTGGTTCCAGTGAAAGGAACTCTGACTGCTTCAGCAGACCAAGACATCTTGGACACGTCCAGGATCCCATCTGAGTGGGAACAGTTTGGATCTGGACCCTTTGTGGACCAGAGCACAAAGCAAGGTCCATAAAGACATAATGGACAGCCTGGCTCGGAGTCCTGACCTCAACCCGATCAGAACACCTCGGGATGAATCAGAGCAGAGACTGAGAGCCAGGCCTTCTCGTCCCACATCAGTGTGTGACCTCACAAATGTGCTTCTGGAAGAATGGTCAGAAATCCGCATAAACTCTCTGCTAGACCTGGTGGGCAGCCTGAAGAGCTGAAGCTGTTCCAGCTGCAGAGGGACCAACGTCCCATTGGACCCGGTGGGTCAGGACGGGACCGGTGGGTCAGGACGGGACCGGTGGGTCAGGACGGGACCGGTGGGTCAGGATGGGATCGATGGGTCAGGATGGGACCGGTGGGTCAGGACGGGACCGGTGGGTCAGGACGGGATCGATGGGTCAGGGACCGGTGGGTCAGGACGGGACCGGTGGGTCAGGATGGGACACCTCTGGAACCAAGTCTTTGGCAATACAGTATATAGTGAATGATGATGAGCTCCAAAACCTCTGTCATATAAATCTGGATTCATTGACATTTATTTGATGCTGGGTTGTGTTCTGAGCCCAGAACCCGGTTCTGCTGGACTTACTGTAGAACCCCAAACTTGTTCATGCTCTGCTTGAAGTCATCCTTGAACTTGACGAACTTCCCCATGTTGTCCTCGTCCTCCACGGTGTGCAGCAGCGGCGTGTCGACGAAGGCGGGACACAGGACGTTGATGCGGACGCCGTAGTCGTCCTGGGCGGCGGCGTCCTGCAGAGGGACAGACACACAGCTGCTGACCTGAAACCTGCTGGCGGACGGCCGACTCACGCTGCGCTCTGCTCACCGCCATCGCTCGTGTGAAGCCGATCACTCCGTGTTTGGTGGCCGTGTAGACGGGCTGATGGGGGGAGTGGAGGAAGGCTGGAGGAGGAGAGAAACCAGAGATTCATCTGCTGCTGCAGCAGGAAGCTGGAGCCTTCAGACCGCATCACTTCTGCCTGCAGAGGTGACCCACGCACACCAAGCCGCTAACTGCAAAGCGCTTTGGAGGCTTGGTGTTTTTCTAACTTTGAAACATTTAGGGCTCTTAGCGTCATTGAGACAAGCTGGGCATCAACTAGAGCGGATATCAATACCTGCATCAGTACCGATGTTGAAAAAACTTCTAGATCAGGTAACAAAGACAATGATCCATATGGCGGATCTATTCAGTGTAGCTCTATGCTTCATGCTCTGAGTCATGTGGTGTATCAGAAGTGAAAAAGCAGATCGGTGCTTCCTACAGCATTATGCTACGCTACATGTCACATATGGATAGCGCGTTAGCATTACGCTATGCTACGTGTCACAATGGGTAAGCGCGTTAGCATTACGCTATGCTACATGTCACGTGGGGATAGTGCTTTAGCATTATGCTATGCTACATGTCACATATGGATAGCGCTTTAGCATTATGCTATGCTACATGTCACATTGGGTTAGCGCGTTAGCATTACGCTATGCTACATGTCACGTGGGGATAGTGCTTTAGCATTATGCTATGCTACATGTCACGTGGGGATAGTGCTTTAGCATTACGCTATGCTACATGTCACATTGGGTTAGCACTTTAGCATTACGCTATGCTACATGTCACGTGGGGATAGTGCTTTAGCATTACGCTATGCTACATGTCACGTGGGGTTAGTGCTT
>NW_006800420.1:160478-162081 GCF_000485575.1 Poecilia formosa
AATGATCCATATGGCGGATCTATTCAGTGTAGCTCTATGCTTCATGCTCTGAGTCATGTGGTGTATCAGAAGTGAAAAAGCAGATCGGTGCTTCTTACAGCATTATGCTACGCTACATGTCACATAGGGTTAGCGCGTTAGCATTACGCTATGCTACATGTCACGTGGGGATAGTGCTTTAGCATTACGCTACATTTTATGTGGAGATAGTGCTTTAGCATCAACTGAACACATTTTTATGAATGGTGCTTTAGCGTTAGCGCGCCTCAGAACTGCCTCGGCTTCCATGGGATCATCTCCAACTGACGGCTGCAGCTCAGCACAGAAATCTGTTTTCAGTTAAACATCTCTGTGACTTTTTCCACCCAGACACATCCATCCAGCCTCCAGCAGCTGTTTGTGTTCCTAGATAAGCTCCTCTGCTGTTTCTGATTATCATGGCGGGGATCAAAAGCTCCTGAATGTCAGCAGGCGGGTTGCAGCAAGCTACCGCCGCCGGAGGAAGATGCAGCTAATCTGGCCTTTAAGCTTTCAGAAATGTGTTGAATCGCGCTCTGTCTTTCAGGAAAATGTCGCTGCTCACCTCTCTGACCAGACGGAAACTAAAACCTCAGAACCAGCACCGTTTTCCTCTAGTCTACAATGTCCAACCTCCGACTGTGAACCTGGCAGATCAGAGTTCAGGTGAACTGGTGGAAGACTGGAAAAATCCCAGGAGCCTCATCCACCAGGGTCCAATGATGGACATCTCTGTAAACACGCATTCCTTCCCTGAAACTCTGATCTTCCAGGTATTTGTCCAGGTTTGGACTCGTCCGCATTCATCACAAGAATGTTCCTGAAGGTTTCCAGCCTGCTGAGGGTCAGGATACAGATCTGAACCAGGCTGGAAAAAAGCTGAACCCATGAAAAGCAAAGAGTTCAGGTTCTTCCTCGATGTTTTTCACCTGATGGTTAACTCGGACCTGGAACTACCTGGAAAAACCCTGATGCTCCAGAAAACCTGGAAACATCCTGTTGCCAGTTTCCATCCCCTCCTGCTGAAACCACAGCATCAGGGGAATCTGTGGGACACAGACATGCTCACATGCGGGTCGCTCTGGTTCTGCTTTCTCTTCCTTCAGCTGAAGGTTTTCTGATCAGGAAGATCTGGAAAAATATGTGTAGCCCTTAGGTAAACTGAGGTTACGGTAATTTGCTCCTGCATGTTAAGGTTAATAGAAATCTTACATAGTTCAAGACAGGACACAAATATATTAAAAGTAAACGTTTATTTACTAATGCATAACATTGGTGACAGCTATGGATTTCATATTTTTATTTCTGAAGGAAATACACTAGTATTTTCCTTTACTTTAATATCTAAATAACATAAAGGGTAAAGGTAATAATTAAGTAATTAGCTTACTTAGTACGTAAAACGGCATTGTTTGTAAATCAATTAAGTAAGTAAATATTGAAATTGAAAGAAGCGTGAGTGTGACGTAAGAGGCACTGCGTATTTTATTTGTCTTTGCCATTTGATTGGTCAGTGAGACCGTCCATCCGGTGCGGGACTAGTGATTGGTTGAGAGAAGAGGAGCCGGGACAAAGAAGGAGAGGA
>NW_006800420.1:164341-165483 GCF_000485575.1 Poecilia formosa
GAAATACGTCACCACCTCTCGTGGCATATACCCCATTGCAACACTCTCAATGTTTTCCTCTGGGATTTCTGGGAACTCCTCGCTTTTCCTAACATACCTGCAACGTTTTCCCACTTTCCTGGAGGTCGTGACTAACAAGCTGACTGGGTTACATGTGTTTAGGACTGTATATTGATATAAGTGGACTTTTCTTGTTGGAACCTGGTTCGGGGAAAAAGGTGGCCATTAATATTTAATTTGTTCAGCCTTGTGTTAGAGGTATATGTTCTTTAAATCTTAAGGGTCTTCCAGCTTTAAAGTTTATCGTGGGGACTAAATAATTGGATTTCCTGTCACTTTAGTTCAATAAAGTTGGGCTGAATCATTTTGCCTAAAATTCTGATGTTTCTCTGGGTCATATTGGTCATAAACCCGGTCAGTGGTGCCACTCACCGATTGGTATCGAACCCAAGCACCCTCCATTTTAGTTTTCTCGCATAGAGAGGTTAAAGGTGCTGCTGAGGTCTGAATATCATCTGCATGGACAAAATGTCCCTCTGAAGTAAAAGCCGGTTCTGGTCGAGTTCAGAGTTTCACCAGAAGCCTGGCGGTCGACGCCCAAAGTGTCTAAAAACGTATTTTTGTGTTAAAATGTCCGAAGTTGACAGGAATTATGACCTGGTAGTTCTGTTATTGAAATACATTGTCAACAACACAACACAAAAAGATAAAATGAAAATAAATGTACATTTTTTGCACTTAAATCCTAATGAAGCAATCAGCCAGTGGACCGCAGAACAATCTTTACAAAACTGGTTACATTTAAGATGTTAACTAAAATGAGTGATGACGTTTGTTTGGTTACAAAATATACAAAATTAAACTATTTATTGTCCCATTTTGTTTTGCTTTGCTGGTTTTAAATGGTTGTTATTGGTGTGTGTGAGTGAGTGAATGTCTGTGTGAGTGAGTGAATGTCTGTGTGAGTGAGTGAGTGAGTGAGTGAGTGAGTGAGTGAGTGAGTGTGTGTGTGTGTGTGTGTGTGTGTGTGTGTGTGTGTGTGTGTGTGTGTGTGAGTGAGAGTGAATGTGTGAGTGAATGTGTGAGTGTGTGTGTGTGTGAGTGAGTGAGTGTGTGTGTGTGTGTGAGTGAGTGAATGCGTG
>NW_006800420.1:166388-169653 GCF_000485575.1 Poecilia formosa
AGTGAGTGAGTGAGTGAGTGAGTGAGTGAGTGAGTGAGTGAGTGTGTGTGTGTGTGTGTGTGTGTGTGCTTGTGTGTGTGTGTGTGAGAGAGTGTGTGAATGACTGCTTGTAGTAAGATAACTTGAGGATGTTTCTGGTTTTAATGCTGTGGGGACCACAGCGCCTCCTACAGGCAGCTCCTTCAGACACGGAGCCGCTGACGGAGCGTGATGAGAAGCGTAAACCTCACACAAAGATTATTCTTCATTCACTAAGATACATGCGCTCAGATCCGCCTCGCCGCTCTGAGTGACTCTTCTGTCCTGAAGTTCAGGATTGTGCAGCCTGAGGAGACGGACCATTACTGCCAATAAACCTGCTCCGCTGGAACCTTCCAGAGGAACCGGTTTGAGTGAGAGCTGGCGCCGTGGCAGTTCAACTGTGAAGCGTTTCTGATAAACGGCGCTCAGCCTGGCGGGGGGCTGTGGGGCCTGGCAGCCCGCCAGGCTTACTTTACACTGGAGGAAACTCTGACGTTTCCAGACAGTTTGAGTTTGAGATGGAGCTGCTGCAGGAAACGTCTCTGGTTTCATCGCCTCAGGATCCAAAACTCTCCGTAGTGGGAAACATTAGCCGGTGGGAACCCTGAACCCGACCCGGTTCTGCACCAACTCCTGTCAGTTTGGTTCGTGTTCAGACATGAAGACGTTTCTTTGTCTTTTCAGGAGGCTTGAAGTTGAAATTAATCAGGTTTAATGTTGGAGGAGGACGTCAGTCAAACCAACTGGATTCAGATACGGAAGAAATCTGCTCATGTTTCTGCTTCTAAGGATGAAAGTAAAAACTCCAGATTTTGTCCTGAACTGCATGTTTTTGTCTAGATGGGTGAGTTTTAAGAGCAGCTCTGATGGGTCGAACCCGATCCTTCCTGCCGCACTGCACCAGCGGGGTCAGAGGTCACAGCGATCTGAACCGCAGCAGAACGTCGACCACACAGGAAGTCATCAGACAACACAGATCAGGACGTTTCCTGTTCTTAGGACCAGCAGTGATGAAGAGGAAGATTTCAGCTTCATCAAGTCTGCATGAGCAGCAGCAGACGTTTATCTCTGAGCAGACGACCTGCTGACCTTTGACCCTGTTTTTACAGACTGATCAGGTGGATCCCGGAACGTTTCATTTAAAGATCCTTGCAGTTAGTTTCAGGCCCATTTTCCTTCCCACAATGCACTGGGGTCAGCTCTCAGGCTGCGTCCGCCCACAGCAATCTCCATTCAGTCCAGTAAAATTTATTTACACCCAGAGACACCCGGATGTAAATAATTTACACCCGGGGCCCTATGAAGAGGCCTGGAGCTCTATGAAGGGGCCCGGGGCTCTATGTAGGGGCCTGGGGCTCTATGAAGGGGCCTGGGGCTCTATGAAGGGGCCTGGGGCTCTATGAAGGGGCCTGGGGCCCTATGAAGAGGCCTGGGGCCCTCCAAAGGGGCTGGTGCCCTATGAAGGGGCCTGGGGCCCTATGAAGGGGCCTGGGGCTCTATGAAGGGGCATGGGGCCCTATGAAGGGGCCTGGGGCCCTATGAAGAGGCCTGGGGCCCTCCAAAGGGCCTGGTGCCCTATGAAGGGGCCTGGGGCCCTATGAAGGGGCCTGGGGCCCTATGAAGGGACCTGGGGCTCTATGAAGGGGCATGGGGCCCTCCAAAGGGCCTGTGGCCCTATGAAGGGGCCTGGGGCCCTCCAAAGGGCCTGTGGCCCTCCAAAGGGCCCGGGGCCCTATGTAGGGGCCCTGCCGTGTCCGACTCCCTCCCCGTACCCAGCGGTTACCTGCCATGGAGGACACGTTGATGATGGTGCCTCCTTCCTTGCCGTACTCTTTGCTCATGTGCTCCAGGGCCAAGTAGGTTCCCTTTATCACTGAGGTCTGCAGATAAAGCAGAGAAGAAGAAGAAGCGGTTAAAGTCGGCGCAACTCGACGTGACGCTGGGACAGGAAGTCATGAAAGGCGACACTTCTGATAAGAGGCGATACCAGAGGCTGCGGTTTCCTCAGGAAGCCTCAGCAACGACTAAAACAACATCGAGCTGCTGATACGATCTGCAACCAGAACACCAGCTGGAAATTTATAGAAAACACTTCAACTGAAACAAGTCAGACATTCTGGCTGCTCAGATGACCTCTGACCTGTGGGTCAGCATGTTCTGGAATCAGGATCCAAAACCACCAAAGTTCAGAGAAAAACCTGAGCAGACGTTGATCTGAAGAGGAAAAGAGCCGACATGGAGCCAGCAGAAATAAAAACCAGAACAGAGGTCAGAGGTCAGGTTTTCCAGAACGTTCTGATGATCCTCCAGACGTCTGGGAAACGTTCTGGAAAAGCTGAAGGTTTGGAAAGAGCGCGACCCGTTACATCGGCCTGGAAGAAACGACAGCAGAACATGAAACCAACAGGGAAGCATGGCGGTGGCAGCATGATGGCTGGGGATGTTTGGCTTCCTGGAGTCATTCTGCTGAAGGAGAACGTCCGACCTCCAGAACCGGAACCAGGACCAGGAAATGTCCCAAAACAGAACACACCTCTGAATAACAGCATGGAGGTTTTGCAGTGGCCTAGTCAAAGTCAATGCTGTGGCATGACCTTAAGAAGGCCAACAGAGCTGGAACCAGGACCAGAACCGGGACCAGAGGAACCAGAAGCCCTCAGAATGAGCTCTGAGGTTTCTAGTGAAATCCTGACAGATGAGGTTCTGATCGACTCGGTGCAGTAAGAGGAAGCGCTTTATTGAAACAGGAAGTGATGAAACGGATCATTTCTGAATGTGGTCTATTTATTGTTTCTTCACTGAAGCCCAAAACCAGGAGGAGTTCCTCTACAGAGAACCGTAGAGCGGGCCGAGTCCAGGTTCTGGTCCTGATGCCTTTGGCTGTGACAAAGATCCCATTTAATGCAGAGGATGTGATATTTCTAAACGGTGGTTCTGGTTTTCCTTTAAACTGATTCTAATTCTCCTGCTCTGGGCCTCATATGGAGCCATGTGTTCAGGGTCGGTTCGGTCCGACAGTAAAATGGTTCTGGTGTTGGTAGTTTGTGACTCGGGTCGCCTGCCGGTTCTTACCAGGTTGACCTGGATGGTTTTCTCCCAGTTCTTCTCGTTGTTGATGCCGGCGTTGTTGATGACGATGTCCAGGCGTCCAAACTGGTCCACCGTCCTCTGGAAGGCGTCTGTCCAGGGAGACAGAGACGGTGATGAGGACGTCACTCAGGACACCCCTGGTGGCAGGAGGGGG